>NC_056731.1:464628131-464645631 GCF_019279795.1 Protopterus annectens
TTCCATACCAAACAGAGTACCTCTCTAGCCCTCTTTAAGAGGAACCTGGACAACTGGATGGCAAACAGAAAATACATCCCTGAGATCCCACCTGTGTCCCTGCTGGACAGGGAAACAGGTACTGACTTTGAGGGAACATGGGTGAAATTTTTGTCTAGGCTTATAAGGACCTACAGGCCCATAGCCTAGTATCATCCTATGAACCTGTGGTGTAGTGGGGGAGAATCACAACTGACAGACGAGTGCTCAAAATCTTTGCTAGAGAGTACCATCTAGAATTCAAGTCAAAATGTCTGGGCAGTAGGGTATCGAAGGTTCCAGAAGACCAAGAACCCCTCGATCTACTTTTTCTGCATCTGATGATCGAACAGAGAGAAATGGTCCCCTTGTAAACAGGAAGGAAGAGGTTTGTACTTGAGGCTTTACTTAGTTCCAAGAAAGGATGGCCTATGTCTGAACATTCTGGTTCGACTTGTCCAGGCTCAACAAAGTTGTCTTATTCCCAAAGATTAATGTGCTAACCTTCCAGTCACTCTTCCCATTATTAAATCCCAAACAATGCATATCTGCTGGTCTGCATTTACAAGGGAAGCGATTCCTAGCATGGAGATAACTACATCTAATTTACTCCTGGTTGTTAACTTTTCCACTGCACCAAGAATTCTCACCAGATATCTATCCCCAATAGTTGTCCGTTACAGGACAACAGGTCTTCGTCCTGTATATGCTGCTTTTTATCTTGTCTTGTCCTTTACAGTACAAAAGGCATATGTATCTATACATTCCTTGACAGTTGACTCGCATAAGTCCAGTCATAGGTGGAGACTGTTGCACAGGAATGTCAGTAGAAATTTAAGCTTCTTCAGCATGCTGAAGTCAAATGCAACACACTGTTGGGAGAACTGTGTTCCTGAAGGCTGTTCTAAACTCCACCTTTCAAGGACATTTGGAAATTAAAACCGCTTAATAATGAAAAAACTCTGAGCACTTTCATGCAGCAGTATACTTTATCAGACCAGTAAAACAAATCTCAAACTGTAGTCCTTGTAAATGGTAAAACAATCAGATCAGTAACCTAATTTATGCTTAAGTGCAGGTATTAAGTGCACGTCTTGTGCCAATAGCTATGCCAGCTTAGTAATGGCACACTGGGGGGAACAATTTGATGTTCTTCGTGTTTCACTATTGCAGTCATCACCTGTGGGTTATCCCTGCTGTGGTAGCCCTCGGCGAGCCTGAATACCAGAGTCATTGTTTTTCTGCGTCGGCTGCAGTCATCTGTAGTCTGACGTCAGGTCATCAGTGCTCTAAAGCAAGGCAGCCAATGTCATTACATCAGACTTTCTTGCCATGTAGCCCATAGCAGAAGCAGTTTGCACGGGTGCCGGATGGTCGCTACTAGAGTTTGAATTTCAGCTGAAAATGTCTAAAGCTAAGTTCCCCCTTGGGCACCCTTTTTTCTTGCATTAACTGATATCTGAAAAAGTTAACATTTGTCTTACCTGTGGAAAGCAGATCCCACACCAAGACTTCCATTCTTACTGCATCACTTGTTAAGGCCCAGACCACGACATCCCCCGTTGCTAGTTTTGTACCCTCTTTAATGCGAGAACCATTCTCTGTAGAGCTCTTATTCTAAACAGTTATTTTCATGTTCCGTCTTCGCATTCCAATATGGTGTCAGTCAGCCAACAAACCGTGGACATTCCAAAAAAGTGCAGAGAGAAAAATAGAGAGAGACTACACAAGGCTAAGCCTTCCGATGACTCTACCACTAAGCAGGTCAGTTCTCCAGAATTCAGTGAGGCGCTTTCTGATGCCCGATTCGATATCTATGCAAGCCTTTACCGAGACCCTTTTGGAGTCTGGTATGCCACATAAATCTTCGTTTTCCAAGCCTTTGGCTGCCTCTGCCTCAGTTGGGACCAGAGGACGACGCAGGCACCGGCTTCCTAGGCCTTTCGCACTACTAAACAATAACCAACGTCTTCTCATCCGACTATCGTTTCTCTCAGATCGATGGATTCTCTCAGGCCTAGAAGCCAGGCCACTGCCAGAAAATCTGCTTCTAGCCACCATCTTGCTCCTCCACCACCCCAAGCACAAATGCTTAAAATGGCAGAGGATCTCATCCCCCTTATTCGGGGTAATCAGACCACAACTTCTAAAAGGAAAAGTCACCCTTCTCCAGAAATTGACAGAACAGGATTCTGAGGAATCTGACCATTCAGATTTTGAAGAGGAACAGCAACCTCTGCTTAGGAGGATTCAGATACAGAGGAATCCATCCTTTCTGCCTCCCTTTAGAGGACCTTTCCTATGGGGAAACCCTTCACACTCTCAAGGAACATTTTGAGTGGGAATCTCAAGACTTCCCCCAGTCTAAGAAAAGACTTAGAGAGTTTCTGGACCTGCCCCAGCACAGACCCCTGGCCATCCCCCCTATTTTAAAAGTGCTGGATGATGATTTCCATGAATCCAGCTTAGCCCCTGACGCCCTTCCACCTGCTCCTAGTAAGTCTAACAGGTATTTTAGAGTACCAGATTCTCACAAATACCTGTACAGAAATCCTGCTGCAGACCCAGAGGTCATTACACGGGGACCTAAAGGAACTAAGAATACTTCTGCCAAAAATCCTATTCCTTCTGACAAGGATTCCAGAGCTCTGGCAGATGGGGTAAAAAAGTATACACTTCTGAAAACTTAGCTATCAGAGCGGTCAATTGTCAGTTCCATATGTTAAAATATCAGCAACACATTTTGGAACTATTAAGACAAAAGATTTCTACCTTTCCTGACTGTGCCAATTCAAAACAGCTAGCAGATTTACTGCACTCAGCATGTCAAGTGCCAAACACTCTCTACACTGTGGATATGACTCCCTAGAAGCCTCTAGCAGGGGAGCAGTGTCTGGATCTGTCATTAGGAGATGTGCATGGCTGAAGGAACAACCTCTCCCTGATCATGTCAAGTCTGAACTTATTGATGGACCCCTGGGTAAGAAGCGCTTGTTTGGAGTAAAAGCAGAGGAGGTGCTTATAAAAGATGGAAGACAAAGCAAAATCTATGCAAACAGTAAAAGATTTCTTTCAGGTTCAACCTCCCAGGTTCATCAGGAACTTTCCCTCTAAGCACTGGTCCTTCCCTGCACCTAGCAGACAGAGCCAAGGTAAGCCCCACAGAGACAGACCATCCAGGCCCCTATCCCAGGGCCAGCAGAGAAGCAAACAGTGGACCACTTCTGCCACAAAGGCAGGGAGTTCTGAGCCACCCGTCTATGGCAAAAACTCCCAATGACTCCCCCTCCCCCCTCTGCCCTCTCTTCACTCACCAAAAGCTAGGAGGAAGGCTCTCCCTCTTCAAAGAAAATTGGCCTTATGTAACAAAGGACCAGTGGGTCTTAAAGATAATTTTTCAGGGATACAAATTCTCCTTCAGCAAACTCCCAGATGTCCTTCATGGATGCATCTGCAGTCATAACAAGTGGGTTGTCCTGTCGTCAGGCAGCCCTGCAGTCGGCCGGATTCCAAAGTCCGGGTCTGGCTTCGGCTGATGTCGCACTCCACCCGACGTCATCTCTGTTGGTCTTCGGGTATAAAAGCATCAGCCGACGCCATTTTCCTCAGTCTTTCTTGCCGTGGCGCCGAAGCAGAAGCTGTTCGCAAGTGCCGGTCGGTCGGATCCAGAGATTACTTCTACCGAATACTACTTGAAGACTTCTAAAGCTAAGTACCCGTTAGGACTCTTTCTTGCCTCAGCCGATGTCAGAAAAGTTAACTATTGTTTAACCTGTGGGAAACAAATACCTCATAAGGATTTCCACTCTTACTGTCTGCCTTGTTTAGGCCCAGCCCACGACGTAGCAGCCTGTTCGGCCTGTGCCTCTTTCAACCGTAACGCAAGCGGCGTCGGTCGGAGTTTGCAGAACAGTTTTCGGTACTGATTTTGCGTACATTATGCCGTCGGATCCTCCGACTACCCAATCTTCAAAAACGCAAAGATAAAGACCGACACTTTCGCGGTCCGCGGTTTCGGCGAAACCACGGTAAAGCAAACATGAGTGTCTCAGTTTCAGCCGAAACCGAGAAAACTGATCAAAGTACAGCTGAACCTATTCTTACAACTGAGGCCCCTGCTACAACTCTTGAATCGACCTCAGAAATTTTACCCACTACGGTGGTTGACTTATCAGACACCATCCCTTGGATGTCTCTACCCCAGCACGTGGTGCTGCTAGGCCTCCAGCAGCCATGTCCATTAAGGCCTTCACCAGGGCTAAAGCAGCCAAGACTACTAAATCAGTGCCTGTTAAACCCCCACATCCAGGCCCTCTTCTAGTTCTCAAATGCTTTCTTTGGCTGAAGATTTAATTTCTTTAATTAGAGGATCTCAATCTCACCCAGACAGGGCCTCTCAGCCCCAGAGAAGAGACCTAGGGCAGAGCCCTGAGCCAGTGTCTTCTGATGATTCTGATAATGAATCAGACATAACTGACCAGCCAGAGGCTCCCTTCTCCAATTTTGAAGATTCTGATGCTGAAGAATCCATTCCAGCTGCTTCCCACCAGAAGAATTCTCCTTTGGGAAACCTTGCATGCCATGAGAACAGTTCCAATGGCAGCAACAGGATTTTTCAGACTCCAGAAAAGACTTAGGACCTTTCTACACCTCCCACAGCACAGGCCCTTAGCTATACCTCCTGTTCTCTCTGTGGTGGATGATGCTTTCAATGATGTTTGCTCCGCTCCAGATTCTTTACCCCAGCCCCTGCCAAACCAGACAGATTTTACAGGGTGCCAGATACTCATCACCACCTTTACAAGGCCCCACTTGCAGACCCAGAAACTATATCCCAGGGTCCCAAGGCAGTAGCAGCGACCACAGCTAAAACCCTATTCCTTCTGAAAGGGGAGCGAGGTGATTAGACAGATGGGGTAAGAAGGTCTACACTTCAGCTACTCTCTCAGCTAGAGCTTTAAACTGTCAGTTTCACATGATACAATACCAAGAGTTTATGCTTGATCAGTTAACTAAAATACTTCCCACTGATGAATCTCTTGATAAGAAATATGTATTAGAGATGGTAAATAACATACAACAGGTTAGCAACCATTCCTTAAAATGTGGCTATGATGCACTGGAGGCTTCATTTAGATCAGCCATGACAGGCACAGTGATAAGAAGGCATGCATGGCTAAAAGAACAAGCCTTACCGGATCATGTTAAAGCTAAGTTGCTAGATGCTCCTATGGACAAGACAAGTTTGTTTGGTACACCTGCCCAGCAGGTAATGAAGAAAATGGAAGAAAAGGCAAAATCTGTTCAAACTGTTAAAGATTTCCTGCAGGTCCAACCCCCAAGGTTTAGCAGGAACTGGCCTGCCAAAAATTGGTCCTTTCCTGACTCCACAAAATTTCAAAGGGGCAGGAATAGACGTTCCAGAGGCAGAAACCAATCCAGAGGAGGTGCCTACAGAGGGCGACAGTGGCAAGGTAACAACAGAGGCACAGACACAGCCACTGCCACTACATCAGCACAACCACAGTGACTTAATCCTAACTCCGCCTACCAGGGAACAGATAGCAGCTCCTGTAGGCGGAAAGTTAACCTTATTTTCAAAGAACTGGCACTACATAACAAAAGACAAGTGGATTTTACAAACCATAGATCAAGGTTACCGGTTTCACTTCCACACTTTACCAGTAAAAAGAGGAATGCCAAATCTACCTCCAAATCAAAAAACAGAGGCTCTACGCCAGATAATGGAGTTAGCAAACATGAGAGCTGTGGAAAGAGTGCCAACAGCAGAACAAGGAAAGGGGTTCTATTCCAGACTATTCCTAGTTCCAAGAAAGGAAAAAGTTGGAGACCAATTCTCGACCTGTCCACCTTAAATACATACATCATTGTCCCAAAATTCAAAATGCTGACCCTACAGCAACTTCTTCCCATGCTGGGCAAGGAGTCTTGGCTGGTAACTCTAGATCTCAAGGAGGCATACCTGCACGTCCCCATTCGACCAATCTGCAGAAGATACCTCAGATTTCTTGCAGGATCAGAGCACTATCAATTCTCAGCATTGCCCTTTGGCTTATCTACTGCGCCCAGAGTATTCTCAAAATGCCTGGCATCAGTAATCGCCCATTGCAGACTACAGGGAATTCAAATTTACCCATACCTGGACGACTGCCTGCTACAAGGGGACAACAAAAGCAAGCTGACAACAGATTTACAAAGGGTCATTTACTTGCTACAAGGACTGGGATACACAGTCAATTTACAAAAGTCAAGGCTGATACCATCCCAAACAAGGACATTCTTGGCTGAATTGGACACAGTACAACAAATGGCATTCCTGACTACAGAAAACAAAAAGAACTTCCTCTTTACTTCTTGGCACTAACAAAACTGAACAAGTTAACAGCAAGAAAATTTCTGCAGGCCTTGGGCTTCATGGCATCATGCATAATCTTGGTCCCATTTGCCAGACTACATATGAGGAAACTACAGTGGTACCTAAAGAATTTATGGTCCCAACACAGACACAGTCTAGAAACAGAAATCCCACTAATTCCATGCTTAAAACAGGAGTTCCTATGGTGGGCTCAAGCATGCCAGTCAAACCCAGGCCTACCCTTTCGCAGATGTCAACCAAGCCAGACCATCACAACAGACGCTTCAGACCTAGGATGGGGGGCCCACATGCTGGACAGATGCGTGCAAGGATTGTGGACACAGGATCAACTTCACCTGCACATCAATCTAAAAGAAATGCTGGCAGTAAAACTGGCAATCCAAAAGTTCAAACCATTCCTCAAGGAGGGCCAGTTGATGATAAGGACAGACAACAGTCATGTGGTACATCAACAAACAGGGAGGCACTCATTCATACCCCCTATGCAGAATGACCTTGGAGCTGTGGACCCTGGCACTCAGCTACAACATTCAGTTACAGGCAATATTTGTACCGGGGAAAGACAATACTCTAGCAGACATATTAAGCAGAACCACTTCGGATGCCCACGAATGGAAGCTGCACCCGGACATCTTCAAGACCATCTCAAAGAAATGGGGAATGCCACAGATAGACCTATTCGCATCACCTCTCAATCACCAGCTCAAAAAATTCTGCACAAGGACATTCCACCCACTAGCATGGAAAGTGGACTCACTCTCCTTCAACTGGAAAGGCCTAACAGCATATGCATTCCCACCTCTTCCTTTGATACACAAGGTACTACTAAAATCAAGGAAGAACGTCCAAGGATAATCCTGATAGCCCCAAACTGGCCAAGACAACACTGGTACCCATTACGGAAGAGCATGTCTCGGAACAATATGTGGCCAATACCCCTGATGCCTTTGATGTTAACTCAGAACAACTACAGCATCATACATCCAAACCTAAAAACGCTGCAACTGACTGCATGGAACATCACATAGCAGCAGCTAATCCAGAACTTTCCCAAAGAGTTAAAGACATTATTCTTGAAGCACGCAGACCTTCAACAAGAAGGAACTATGCTGGAAAATGGAAAAGGTTTGTCATTTGGAGTACCGAAAGAGGAAAAGATGTGTCAAACATAGATATGCCTAACATTCTGGAGTATCTGGCCGAACTTCTTCATTCAGGCCTGTCCTACTCCTCCTTCAAGATACATGCATCAGCTATTTCAGCAGAATACAGCTTTGTTCCACCTGTTTTTCGCACCTTTGCTCAGGCAGTTCCTCAGAGGAATCAAGAATGTAAAACCTCCAAGGAAACCACCATTACCAGCTTGGGATTTAAACTTTGTGCTAGAAAAGTTGACACTATCGCCCTTTGAACCAGCAGCAACAGCAGACCTACAACACCTGTCATGGAAAACTGCTTTCCTACTGGCAATTACTTCAGCAAGGAGGGTTTCAGAACTACAGGCCTTAATGGCAGTGCAACCCTTCCTAATCTTCCACCAAGATAGAGTGTCCATGAGGACTAATCCTACATTTATGCCCAAGGTGGTATCCAGAGTATCTTTAAACCAGGCAATCCACCTACCTACCTTCTTTCCCAACCCACAAAACAGAGGGGAAAGAATACTGCATACCTTGGATGTACATAGACAGCTACGCTACTACTTGGACAGAACAAAAATAGCAGAAAGACTGACCAACTTTTGTAGCCTATGCAACAGGAAGGGAAGGAAAAGCTATTTCAAACAGACAATCTCCAAATGGATAGGAAATTGCATACGATACTGTTACTCCTTCCATGGAAAACCAATTCCACAGAACATAAGACCTCATTCTACAAGGGCAACCGCCACTACCACAGCCTTCTTACGCGCAGTCGCTACCAAAGACATTATTGAGGCTACTTGGACCTCCGTGCATACATTCGCCAAGCATTATAATTTGCCTCTATATTCCAGATCCGAGCAGGGTTTGCCACTGCTGTACTGCAAGGGATCCTAAACACACCATAATCTACTTTTATCCTCCTCCCCTAGTTGGCTATGGTATTCTACCCACTTGTTATGACTGCAGATGCATCCATGAAGGACATAGTACAGTTTTGTACCTACCATAAATGTAGATGTCCGAACTGGATAGCATCTGCAGTCAGGATTACCCTCCTCCCCCTCTGTGGTACTCCTAGGTGTTTACCCTCCTAATAGCTAGCTGTTGGGGAGTCTTTATGGTGTATTTGTTTGTATATATGTACATATATGCTTATTGTTGTGTTTACCTCTATCTATTTGGAAACATTGGCATCTATCCAAATTTTAGCCTGCAAGAGGGCTACTGGCATCTGGGGCAAGAAACACTGAGGAAAATGGCGTCGGCTGATGCTTTTATACCCGAAGACCAACAGAGATGACGTCGGGTGGAGTGCGACATCAGCCGAAGCCGGACCCGGACTTTGGAATCCGGCCGGCTGCAGGGCTGCCTGACGACAGGACAACCCACTTGTTATGACTGCAGATGCTATCCAGTTCGGACATCTACATTTATGGTAGGTACAAAACTGTACTTTCAAGAGGGTACCCAGACTTGCCTCCAAATCAGTAGGCAGAGGCATTGAAACTGGTCCAAATTCTCATATCCCAGGGGGCAGTAGAACCTGTTCCCTCAGATCAAACAGGCAAAGGATTTTATTCCAGCCTGTTCCTTCTTTCCCAAAAAAGAGGGCACTTGGTGCCCTGTCCTGGCTCTATCCATTCTGAACACCTCCCTGGTGGTCCCCAGATTCAGAATGCTAACTTTGTACCAGCTGCTGCCTGTGCTGACCAAAAATGCCTGGCTAGTGACCCTAGACCTAAAAGATGCCTACCTCCACATCCCCATAAGGGAATCCTGCAGGAAATTCCTGCGCTTCAGAGCCGGATCACAACACTTTCAGTTCTCTGCGCTGCCCTTTGACTTATCTTTTGCAGCCAGAGTATTCACCAAATGGTTAGCCCTGGCCATAGCATTTTGCAGACAGGGAACTATGCAGATTTACCCTTAACTGGACGACTGCCTCATTCAGGCAGAGTGCAAAGAAAAGCTGCTCCAGGACCTTCTCTTTGTCATATCCCTCCTCTAACTTCCCTAAGGTTCACCATCAACGAGAAGAAATCAAAGCAAATTCCCACCAGGAAGATAATTTTCTTGGGAGCTCTGCTAGACACAGCATCCCAAATGGCCTTCCTGTCACCAGAAAAACATAACTTCTTGCCTTTCTACTTTACCCAGCTGGCTTCCAGAAGCCACCTCACTGCGAGGAAGTTCCTGCAAGCCATGTGGTACATGGCATCTTGCATCCTTCTAATTCCTCTGGCCAGGCTTCACATGAGAAGACGTCAGTGGTATCTAAAGAACCTTTGGTGTCAACACTCTGTCTCTAGAGACCTGTCTCCCTCTGATCCCATGTATAATGGCTGAGTTTCTTTGTTGGGTAGAGGCCTGTGCCAAGAATAATGGTCGTCCCTTTATCCTCCACCTTACTGGGCAGGCCATTACCACTGATGCCTCAGACATTACTTGGGGAGCTCACCTAGCAGGCAGACGCACCCAAGGTCTTTGGGATGCTCAGTACCTTCCCTTACACATCAATCAGAAAGAATTGATGGCAGTACAAAAGGCTCTGACATCTTTCAAACCTCATCTCAGGCCGGAGGTTCTCCTTATAAAAACAGACAACACCACAGTAATGTGTTATATCAACAAACAGGGGGATACCCAATGTTACCTTCTGTGCAGGCTAGCCATGAACCTCTGGCTGATAGCTGCCTCCATGGGTCTACACCTAATTGCCCAATACCTACCAGGGGTCAGCAACACCCTGGCAGACCTCCTAAGCTGAAACTTATTGGACCCCCACGAATGGCAGCTTCATAGGGAAATCTTTCTGCAAATCACTCAGGAGCGGGGGAATCCGGAGGTGGGTCTTTTGCTTCTCACCTCAACCACCAGCTGCAAAAGTTCTGTACCAGAGAGTATCACCTCCTAGCGTGGAAGGTGGATGCCTTGACCTACCCCTGAAACTCCCTCTTTGTGTACTCGTTGCCTCCTCTGCTTCTTATTTCCAAGGTACTGATCAAAATAAGGAAGGAGAGACCAAAGGCCATCCTCATTGCTCCAGATTGGCCCAGACAGCATTGGAACCCCTTACTGCGCAGCCTGACCTTATAGACCCTCCAAGCAGCTTCCCTTGATTTCAGACCTCTTGACCCAGGTGGGTGGGGGGGGGGTACTACATCCAGACTTGCAGGCTCAATCTTTCAACATGCCTTATATTTTAAAAGCTAACAAGGAGTCCCTGTTAAGCAAACAGGTCCTAGACATTATCACAGAGGCCAGAAGGCCCAGCACCAGAAAATCTTACGCAGGGAAATGGAAAAGATTCTGCACCTGGAGCCAGTCCAGTGGGGCTAGTGCCTCACATCCTTCCATCCCTCTTATCTTAGATTACCTAGCTGAGTTATTCAAAAGTGGCCTCTCCTTCTCTTCTATTAAAATCCATGCCTCAGCCATTCGGCTCATTACGATTCAGACCTACCCCTCTTCTCTCATCCTTTCATTAAACAATTACTCAGAGGGGCTTCTAATATTAGACCTCTCAGAAGGCCTCCCATGCCAGCCTGGGACCTGAAATATGTTTTAGAAAAACTAATCTTCCCTCTTTTTGAACCTGCTGCTTCAACAGAATTGAAATACCTCTCCTGGAAGACTGCCTTCCTACTAGCTATCGCTTCAGCCAGAAGGGTTTCAGAAGTTCAGGCACTCACTCGTGGCTGTTGAGCCCTTCATCATTTTCCATGCAGACAAGGGTCTCCCTGAGGACTAACCCCTCCTTTATGCCCAAGGTGGTATCTGATGTGACCCTCAACCAGGCCGTACACCTACCCACATTCTTTCCTAACCCTCAAAATAAGGGGGAAAGAATTCTGCACTTGCTAGACATGCACAAACAATTCGGATACTATCTGGACCGTACTAATCCCTTGAGAAAAACAGACCAGTTGCTTGTCAGCTTTGCCCCAGAGGCAGAGGGGAAGCCCATTTCCAAATGGATATCGCACTCTATCCATTTCTGCTACAGACTACATGGGAAACCTGCCCCACTAAGTCTATTTGTACACATTCCACTTGGGCAGCCTCCACTTTCACAGCATTCCTCAAAGGAGTCCCCACCAGGGACATCTTGGAAACTGCCACCTGGACCTCTGTCCATACCTTTGCAAAACATTACCACCTATCTCTTTTTTTCTAAGTCTAGGGCAGGGTTTACCTCTGCAGTTCTGCAGGGCTTGCTGACCTATGCTTAGGGCTCTAATCTATCCTTCCACCTCTCCTCAGCTTTGGGAATTCTCCCACAGGTGATGACTGCTACAGTGAAACATGAAGAACATAGTACAGTTGTGTACACTTACATAAATGTAGATGTTCGAGTGTATTGACTGTTACAGTCCTGGTTTCCCTCCTTCCTTCCCCCTTATATTCTCTTCCCCTAGGGGGACATAAGCTTCCCGCAGTGGCTTTTATCCACAAGGACCACTTTCCCTTATTTCCTTGTCCTTCTGATGGGTTAGGGCAAGAAAAACTGATGTAATGACGTTGGCTGCCTTGCTTTATAGCACTGACGACCTAACATCAGACTGCAGCCGACACAGAAAAACATCGACTCTGGTATTTGGGCCGGCCGAAGGCTACCACAGCAGGGATAACCCACAGGTGATGACTGCAACAGTGAATACACTCGAACATCTACATTTTTGGTAAGTGTACACAACTATACTCTTTGAAGACACATACCTATACAGGGTGATTAGAGCAGTGTGGAAACTGGGAGATTGTTTAAAACCCAACTAAAGTTATTAATCTGGGTAAAATTCAGTTGCTGGTTAGTAATTACACTGCTTGGTTGACAGCATTGAAAGTATTTTGGACAAAGTAAGAAAAAAGTCAACCAGAATAGAAAGAAAAGCATTGGCTGGAAAAAAGCTCCAGCTCTTCAATTAAACAGCAGTTGAAGACGTTCTTCATGTTTCACTGTTACAGTCATTACATTTGGGTAATCCTACTGGCAGGTTGCCATCAAGTCGGCCTGAATTCCATAGTCCTTGGTCCTGCGTTGGCTGCTGTCGCCCCTTCCCTGACGTCAGGTTGTCGGGTATAAAAGATGCAGCCGAAGCCTTTTTCTTTAGTCTTTCTTGCCGCGCGGTACCCGAAGCAGAAGTAGTTCGCTAGTGCTGGTCGGCCGACTCATGAGATTTTCATGTTCGAGTTTCAAATCCGAAGTCTTCAATAAAGCTAAGTACCCCATTGGGGAAACTTTTTTCTTGCTCCAGACCGATGTCATAAAAAGTAAATAATTGTATTTCTTGTGGAAAGAAAATACTTCATAAGGACTTTCATTCTTACTATATTCCTTGCCTAGGCCCTGATCACAGCTTTTCTGGTTGTCGGTTTTGTGCTAGATTTAACCAACGCACTATTAAGCGTCGGTATGATTTTGCTTTAAACTATTTTGGACACCGGTTTAATTATCCAGAAATGTCGCCTGATATCCATCTGACTACCGGAGTTCACAAAAAAAACGCAAAGAAAAGGGGAGAGATAGACAACCAAGGCCCAAAACTGACGAAGCTTCTCCTAAGCCAGTCGCCGGTTCTCAGTGAGGCGCTTTCGCAGCCCCTGACACCCGCTACTTTAGAGTTGCAGGCTGCTACCGACTCCCACGTGGAGTCTGCCATGCCTCTGGAAACTCAAGGTATTGGTGCCTCGGATACTATTCCTTCAGATGGGTCTGGAGACGCTGAGCAGGCACCGGCTTCTGAGAGTGTATTCAGACCTAAACATCTTTACATTAAACCAACCTCGGCTTCAAAGGCTAAAGCACCTTCTAAAGCAAAGAAACAAACTCAAGAGCTACGTGGACAGGCCTCTATGCCCAAAAAACAGATGCTCAAAATGGCCGAGGACTTAATTACTTTGATCAGGGGTTCCCATCCCCCTCCTGATAAGGGCCTAGGCAAGAGACTGACTATGAAACTTCAGATCAGGTTTCTACTTCTGATTCCTCTTCTGATCAGGAATATTGTCTTCCCCCCTATGAGTATTCAAATGCTGAAGAATCTATACCTTCAGGGTCTCCTCCAGAGGACTCTTCTTTTGGGGAAACCTTGCATACCATGAGGGAGCATTTCCATTGGGAGAGCCAAGATTTTTCAGAATCTAAAAAGAGGCTCAGGGATTTCCTTTTACTACCTCAACACAGGCCACTAGCCATCCACACCTGTTAGACATTGTAGGTTATGTGTTTTCGGAGTCTAGTCTTACCCCTGACTCCTTACCTCCAACTCCTGTTAAGCCTGACCGATATTACAGGGTTCCTGACTCTCATAAATTCCTTTTTAAATACCCTGCTGCAGACCCAGAAACTATTTCACAGGATCCCAAAGGAGTTAAGGCTTCCGCTGCAAAAAACCCTATCCCCTCTGACAGAGATTCTAGGGCACTGGATAGATGGGGGAAAAAGGTTTACACATCTGCTACCTTGGCTATAAGGCCTTAAACTGTCAGTTTCATATGCTCAAATATCAGCAACATGTCATGGCATTGCATAAACAGAAAATGTTATTAAACTCTGAATGTGCAGAAAACAAGGAAATGCAGGATTTATTGCATGCAGCTGAACAAGTTGGAAAGCATACTTTGCAATGTGGTTTTGATTCTTTGGAGGCCTCCTGCAGGGCCGCAGTTACGGGTTCTGTAATTAGGAGGCATGCTTGGTTAAAGGAACAAAATCTGCCTGATCATGTCAAAGTTAAATTATTAGATGCACCTTTACAGCATGATACTTTGTTTGGTGTTAAGGCAGAAGAGGTGTTAAAGAAAATGGAGGACAAAGCTAAATCTATGCAAACTGTCAAAGATTTTTTACAAGTACAGCCACCTAGGTTTAGTAGGCACTGGCCTACAAAGAATTGGTCCTTTCCTGTGTCAGACAGACCTCAAAGGGGCAGATCCAGATGCCCTAGAGGCAGATCCCAGGCGCAAGGTTCATACAGGTCAAAGCAATGGGGTGCTTCTACCTCCAAAGTTGGAGAAGACAAATCACAACCTTACAGGAAACAGTCCCAATGACTTCCCTCTGCCTGCACCAAGCACATCTCCTGGCAGCACCCTTAGGGGGAAAATTAACACTTTTTCTCAAAATTGGCACATTATAACTCAGGACAAGTGGGTTCTAAATATCGTGTCACAAGGGTACAATTTCCATTTCCATTCCCTACCAAAGGCAAACGGCTGGTCAGATCTGCTAAAAAATCAATGGGCAGAGGCACAAAAACAAGTCTCATCCCTCATGGACATGGGGGCCATTCAACAAGTACCAGAGCAAGAGCAGGGACAAGGATTTTACTCGACTGTTCTTGGTATCCAGAAAAGACAAGGTCTGGAGACCAATACTGGACCTATCTATTCTGAACACATTCCTGGATATACCAAAATTCAAGATGTTGACTTTGCAGCAGCTTCTGCCCATGCTGGGCAAGAACGCTTGGTTCGTGACTCTAGACCTAAAAGAGGCATACCTGCATGTCACAATCAAACAATTATGCAGAAGATACCTCAGATTCAAGGCTGGCTCAATGCATTACTAATTCTCTGCACTGCCCTTTGACTTATCTATTGCGCCCAGGGTCTTTACAAAGTGCCTGGCACCAGTAATTGCATTCTGCAGACAAAGAGGAATACAAATATATCCTTACTTGGACTACTGTCTAATTCAAGGAGAGAACAAGGGCATTCTTCTACATCATCTGGCGTTTGTGAAAAGACTTCTAACATGCCTAGGATACACAGTCAATGAAAAGAAATCAAAACTAGTACCCTCTCAATGATAATATTCCTGGGTGCAAGCTTAAATACACCTGCCCAGATGGCTTATCTCACGCCATACAAACAAAGGCAACTGACTACCTATTTCAAAATGTTGGCAACAAAGACCCAGTTATCTGCAAGAAAAATTCTGCAGGCTTTGGGCTTCATGGCATCCTGCATCCTACTAATTTCATATGCAAGACTGCATATGAGGAAACTTTAGTGGTAACTAAAAAATGTTTGGACGCAACATTGCCACAGCCTGGAAACAATGATTACTCTCATTCCCTGCCTACAACAGGAGTTTCGATGGTGGGCAAAGGCTTGTCACCAAAACAAGGGACAACCATTCACATTAACCCCAGCCATGCAGACACCAACAACGGATGCATCAGATTATGCCTTGGGGGGCCCACATGGCAGGAAGATGCATTCAGGGCACATGGTCCTCACCCCAAATGCATCTACATATCAAACAAAAAGAGCTGCTAGCTGTTAAGAATGCCCTGACAGCCTTCAAGGGCCTACTTCATCCAGGACAACTACTGATAAAGACAGACAACACCACGGTCGTGGTATATAAACAAGCAGGGGGGCACACATTCTTACTCCCTTTGCAGACTAGCCATGACTTTGTGGGACACAGCATTAACTTACCAAGTACATCTACAGGCACAATTCCTGCCAGGAAGGAAAAATACTCTGGCAGACGAACTAAGCAGAAACCTCATGGATCCCCACGAGTGGCAGCTGGATCCACATGTCTTCAGCATGATAACAAGGAAATGGGGATGCCCGGACATAGATCTATTTGCCTCTCCTCACAACTACCAGCTAAAAAGATTCTGCACAAGGACTTATCACAGACAAGCATGGAAAGTGGACGCCCTATCTTTCAGCTGGAAAAAACTATCAGTATATGCCTTTCCCCCACTGCCTCTCCCCCCCAAGATATTCCTAAAGGTCAGACAGGAGAAGCCAAAAATGATACTGATTGCCCCATACTGGCCCCGCCAGTACTGGTTTCCAATCCTAAAGAATTTGTCTCAATGCCCAGCTTGGACCTTACCTCAAATACCTCATCTACTGTCCCAGCAAAACAATCAGATTCTGCTCAGCCAACTCAGGACTTTAAACCTGGCAGCATGGCAGATAATGAAGTCACACAAAACACACCTCTCAGTAAAGCTGTGATGGATGTCATTTTGGAAGCCAGAAGGCCTAGTGCTAGAAAATCTTATGCTGGAAAATGGAAGAGATTCTGCACTTGGAACCAGGCACAAGGAACTGTTACAGCTGTGCCAAATATTCCTCAGATTTTACAATACTTAACTGAGATGCTGGACAAAGGCCTATCTTTTTCATCTATTAAAATTTATGTCTCTGCCATTTCGGCTCATTACAATACAGAGCCACCAATCTTTTTTCATCCCTTATTAAAGCAGTACCTCAGAGGAGCCAAAAATTTAAGGCCTCCAAGGAGATCACCAATGCCCGCATGGGACCTCAATTACGTCTTGGAAAAACTCACCCTGCCTCCTTTTGAGCCAGCTGCTACTGCTGATGTAAAGTTTTTATCTTGGAAAACAGCTCTGCTCCTAGCAATAACTTCTGCAAGATGAGTTTCAGAGCTACAGGCACTCATGGCTGTGGAACCTTTTATCATTTTTTGTCTGAGGACAAATCTAACATTTATGCTTAAGGTGGTGACCTGTGTGGCTCATATCCAAACTATTCATCTGCCAACTTTTTATCCAAATCCACAGAACAAGGGGGAGAGAATTCTGCATTCTTTGGACGTACATAGACAGCTTAGATTCTACTTGGATAGAACCAAAGTTTTCAGATAAAGCAATTACTAGTGGCATATGCTGCAGGATCACAAGGAAAGGCGATCTCAAAGCAGACTATTTCAAAGTGGATAGGCCACTGCATTCGTTTCTGCTACTTATACTATGGCAAGCCAGTGCCTAAAGGCATTAGGCCACATTCAACCAGAGCTGCAGCCACTTCAGCAGCCTTTCTCAGAGGAGTACCAACCAAGGACATTTTAGAGGCTGCTACATGGAGTTCAGTGCACACCTTTACAAAACATTATCTTCTGCCACTCTACTCTAAATCCAGGGCAGGCTTTGCCAGAGCAGTTCTG
>NC_056731.1:464665631-464718131 GCF_019279795.1 Protopterus annectens
CTGGGACAGGCATAGCCATGAGGCATCACTCTTGGCTCAGGTTGTGTCAGTTTGCGGACCCTTTCAAGGCATCATTTACTAATGCTCTCTACGATGGTTCCTCCCTTTTCGGGAAGACAGTACATGACACACTTGTCCAGCGTGAAAAAGACAGGAAGACTTTGTCTGCTGTCGGGATTTCCTTCTCTAACCCTCAACGGTCCTTTTCTAGGAACCAAAGAGGGCAAAAGAAGATGTGGTTCCGGAAATCTCTGTTTTCCTTGGAGTTTCAGGACAACTCTTCCCCCAGAGGCAGAGGTGGGCAGGATCGACGCTGACCCAGAGGTACAGGGGGTCTAGGGAACCTTTTTCTTAGCAGTCCTGAGGTGTTGCCCGACTGTCCTACTCTGGAGGCAGTCGGGGGGAGATTGTCATTGCACCCAGTGGCATGGGAGTCCATAACTGCATATCATTGGGTTCTACAAATAATATCCAGAGGCTACATAGTCCCATTTGTTGCACCGCCAAGTGCAGATGCCTCCTGGATGTTCCACATGCTTACAGGGAGGCTGCAGCTCAAGAGGTTTCAAAGCTGCTTCACAAACGAACCTTCGAACCTGTCACCCTCGACCAGTCAGGATTAGGCATTTACTCCAGGTTCTTTTTAGTGCCGAAAAAGATGGGGGACCTCATCCCCATTTTGGACCTGTCAACCTTGAACCTGTCTGTCACCAAACAAAAGTTCCGGATGGTCACCCTACAGTCCATTATACATTACCTCCGAGAGTGTGACTGGATGTGCTCGTTAGACCTCCAGGATGCTTACTGCCATATCAAGGTCCACGGAAGCTCCAGCGGGTTTCTTCACTTCCGGCTGGGAGCCAGTCACTTCCAGTTCAGAGCTCTACCCTTTGGTCTCACCACAACCCCCAGGGTGTTCACCAAGGTAATGGCAGTAGTAGCAGCAGTTCACCTGAGGCTTCAGGGAATTCAGGTATTTCCTTACCTGGACGACTGTCTCTTCATTGGGTCCACCAAGCGTCTTCTGTGTCTGGCCTGAGACTACTTTGTTCTCTTGGCAGATCGGATGGGGATTACAGTCAATGTTCACAAATCCCTTTTACAACCAGTACAAGTTCTAGACTTTATCGGGGCATGGCTAGACACTTAGTAGCTAAAGATTTTCTTAACACCAGACAGGGTCTTACACCTCAGGGACCACATCGCTCTAATCGTGAACCTCAAATTTCCAAAGGCGAGAGATGTTCTCCGGACCCTGGGCTCCATGACTGCCTCGATCTCTATTCTCCCTTGCGCATGCCTTCGTATGCGGCCCTTCAGTGGACTCTAGCTGTCCAATGGTCTTGGCTAGACCTGCCGATGGATTTTCCGATAAGGATCAGTCGCACCTGCAGGATGTTTCTCCTTTGGTGCCTCCATTCACCGGATGTTGCAGCTGGACGCCCTTTCGTGTCATCTCCAGCCCAAGCCACAGTGACCATGGACGCCTCCCAACTCTGTTGTCTGGTATATCAACATGCAGGGGGGGAACCAGATCTTATCCTCTGTGTTGCGAGGCCATGAGTGTGTGGGAGTGGGCGATTTCCACTGGTCGGTTTCTGATTGCAACGCACATCCCGGAACACACC
Source organism: Protopterus annectens (assembly GCF_019279795.1). Classification (NCBI taxonomy): domain Eukaryota; kingdom Metazoa; phylum Chordata; order Ceratodontiformes; family Protopteridae; genus Protopterus; species Protopterus annectens. The sequence goes on from NC_056731.1 coordinate 464,667,260, forward strand.
AACGTTTTAGCCACAGATTGAGTCTGGCTATTCTGATGCTGTACAAATGGTCTCTGAAACAGTCCATAGCGGAGGAGATATTTCTTGCATGCAGACAGCCTTGCTGTGATCTCTTCACATCTCCTTCCAACGCGAAGTTGCAGCGAGTTCTTCGCTCTGATTCCCTCACCAGGGAATACCCCCAGAGTTGCTGTTGTCCATGTTTGGCCCCCCGGGCTACTGTATGCTTTCCCACCGTTACCACTCATTCTGATGTTCATTCAGAAAGCTTGGCAACTGGGGTGCAAACTGATCTTCATTGTCCCTTCCTTTGGTCTCATCTTCTAGCGCCTCCGTGGATTCTGGATCCCTGCTCGGATCTAATCTCTCATCCTTCGGGTGCCTACCCTCCCAATTTGGACAGTCTCAAGCTGCCAGCTTGGCTGCTCCAGATGTTCTTCGTGTTTCACTGTTACAGTCATTACATTTGGGTAATCTGCTGGCAGGTTGCCCTCAGTCGGCCTGAATAACAAAGTCTTGGGTCCTGCGTCGGTTGCTGTCTCCTCTTCCATGACGTCAGGTTGTCAGGGGTATAAAACATGCAGCCGACGCGATTTTAATCCGTATTTCTTGCCATGCAGTGCCCGAAGCAGAAGCAGTTTGCAAGTGCCAGTCGGCCAACTCCTGAAATTTTCGTTTTCGAGTTTCAGAACTGAAGTCTTCAAACTAAAGCTAAGTACCCCGTTGGGGATACTTTTTCTTGCTCCTTACCGATGCCAGGAAAAGTTAATAATTGTATTACTTGTGGGAAGCAAATACCTCCATAAGGATTTTCTTTTGTGCTATATTCTTTGCCTAGGCCCTGACCACAACGTGCCTTGCTGTTGGTTTTGTGCTAAATTTAACCAACACGTTATTAAGCGTCGGTATATTATTGCTTCTAAATACTTTGGCTCAAGATTCAACTATCCTGAAATGTCATTGGTTAGCAGTCAGACTACCGGAATTAACAAAAATCGCAAAGAAAAAGACAGAGACAGACCATCGAGGTTCAAAACCGGTGACGAAGCTTCGCCTAAGCCAGTCACCGGTACTCAGTGAGGCACTTTCGCAGCACCGGATACCCACTACTTTTGATTCGCAGGCCTCTACTGAGACCCATTCAGAGTCCGGTATGCCGCGAGATTCTTCAAGTATTGAACCCGCTGATGTCTCTCCTTTGGATGGATCCGGAGCCGCTGAGCAGGCACTGGCTTCTGAGGGTGTTTTCAGGCCTAAACATTTGTATATTAAACCGATGTTATCATCAAAAACAAGGCCAAAACCAACTTCTTTGTCTAAAAAACTGATGTATGAGCCATGTGTTCAGGCCCCTATTCCTAAAAAAAACAAATTATCCAAATGGCTGAGGATTTAATTACCTTGATCAGGGGTTCCCAACCCCTTCCTGCTAAGAGGCCTAGGCAAGGCACTGATTATGAATCTTCAGATCAGGTTTCCATTTCTTCTGATTCCTCTTCTGACCGGGAATTTTCTATTCCCCCTTATGTGGACTCTAATGCAGAAGAATCCATCCCTTCTGCTTCTCCTCCTGAGGATTTTTCTTTTGGAGAAACTTTGCATACCTAAGGGAACGTTTTCATTGGGAGAGTCAGAATCCAAAAAGAGGCGAAGGGATTTTCTTCTTTTTCCTCAGCATAGGCCTTTGGCTATACCTCCTGTTTTTGACGTTGTTGATTATGTTTTCTCAGAATCCAGCATGGCTCCTGATTCCCTGCCTCCAGCTCCTAGTAAGCCAGACAGATATTACAGGGTTCCTGACTCCCACAAGTTTCTTTTCAAAAATCCTTCTGCTGACCCTGAAACAATTTCTCAGGGTCACAAGGGTGTTGAGGCTTTTACTGCTAAAAATCCTACCCCTTCTGATTGAGATTCCAGGGCGCTTGATAGATGGGGTAAGAAGGTTTATACGTCTGCAACCCTGGCAATCAAGGCTTTAAACTGTCATTTTCATATGCTTGAATATGAACAGCATGTCATGGGCTTACTTAAACAGAAAATTATGTTGATTTCTGATTGTGAGGAAAATAGAGAGTTACAGGATTTATTGCGTTCAGCTGAACAAGTTGGAAAGCATACTTTGCAATGTGGTTTTGATTCCTTGGAGGCCTCTTGCAGGGCCGCCATAACTGTATCTGTGATAAGAAGACATGCTTGGCTCAAGGAGCAAATTCTGCCTGATCATGTTAAAGCTAAATTGTTGGATGTTCCTTTACAGCAGGACAGTCTGTTTGGTAATAAGGTAGAAGAAGTTTTGAAAGATGGAAGACAAAGCTAAATCTATGCAAACTGTAAAAGAGTTCTTGCAAGTGCAGCCACCCAGGTTCCTACTGGAACTAAGTTCCTACTTAGTGGCCTACTAAGAATTGGTCCTTTCCAGTACCCAACAGAGCCGCTCAGGTCAAACCCAGACACTCCAAAAGCTCCAGGTTTCATTCACAAGGAACGTACAGGACAAAGCAGTGGGGTGCCTCCAAATCCAAATTTGGAAGTAGCAAAGCAGCCCCCTACGGTAAACAGTCTCAATGACTTTCCTCTGCCATTTCCAAGCACTTGTCTGTTGGCAGCCCCTTTGGGGGGAAACTAGCACTTCATGCTCAAAATTGGGATCTAATTACCCAGGACAAGTGGTTCTTAAATGTAGTATCCCAGGGATACAGATTTAATTTCCACACATTGCCAATTCCAAATGGATGGCCAGATCTGCCTCCAAATCAGTGGGCCAGAGGCCCAGAAACAAGTCATGTCCCTCGTGGATTTGGGGGCTATTCAACCAGTACCAGAAAAGGAAAAAGGACAAGGTTTTTATTCAAGACTTTTCCTGGTACCCAGAAAAGACAAATCATGGCGTCCAATTCTGGACTTATCCATTCTAAATACCTTCCTGGACATTCGAAAATTCAAGATGCTGGCTCTACAACAGTTACTGCCTATGCTGCGCAAGGATGCCTAGTTGGTAACTCTAGATTTAAGAGCCTTACCTGCATATCCCAATCAGGGAATCTTGCAGACGACACCTCCGCTTCAAAGCAGGCTATTTGCATTACCAGTTCTCTGCACTGCCCTTTGGCTTATCTACTGCTCCCAGGGTCTTCACAAAGTGCCTGGCACCAGTGATCGTATTTTGCAGACAATGAAGCATTCAAATTTATCCTTATCTGGACGATTGTCTAATTCAGGCAGAAAACAAGGAGACACTTCTACAACATCTGGCATTTGTAAAAAGGCTTCTAACATCCCTAGGGTACACCATAAATGAAAAGAAATCACAAGTGGTACCCTCTCAAATAATTACATTCCTGGGTGCAAGCTTGAATACAACTGCCCAGATGACTTGCCTCACACCAGACAAACATTCAGTTGATAACATACTTCAAACAAGTGTCCAAAAACCAGCTATCTGCAAGACAAATTCTGCAGGATTTGGGGTTCATGGCGTCCTGCATTCTACTAATTCCATATGCAAGACTGCATATGAGGAAACTTCAGTGGTACCTAAAAAGCTTATGGAGTCAATATTGTCACAGCCTGGAAACATTGATTCCTCTCATTCCTTGCCTGTAACAGTAGTTCCTATGGTGGTCAGAGGCCTGTCACCAAAACAAGGGACTGTCATTCATTCTACCCCCTGCCACCCAAACCTTGACTACAGACTCATCAGACTATGCTTGGGGGCCCATCTGGCAGGGAGATGCATTCTGGGCGAATGGAGCCCAAATCAAATGCACCTACATATCAACCAGAAATAAATGCTAGCTGTACAGAATGCTCTGACAGCTTCAAGGACTTCCTTCATCCAGGACAACTACTGATAAAGATGGACAACACCACAGTTATGTGGTACGTTAACAAGCAGGGTGGTACCCACTCCTACTCTCTCTGCAGACTAGCCATGGTCTCGTGGAACACAGCCTTGACTTACCAAATACATTTACAGGCTCAATTCCTGCCAGGAAAATAAAATACTCTGGCAGACGAACTAAGCAGAAATCTTATGGACCCACCCGAGTGGAAACTGGATCCACAAATCTTCAGCATGTTGACACGAAAATGGGGGAGCCCAGACATAGATATTTTTGCCTCCCCCTAAAACTATCAGACAAATTCTGCACAAGAATTCATCACAAAAAAGCTTTGAAAGTGGATGATCTATCCTTCAGCTGGAAAAAACCTATCAGTCTATGCCTTTCCCCCTCTGCTCTCCAGGGTTTTACTAAAAGTCAGACAGGAAAAACAAAACATTATTCTGATTGCTCCAGACTGGAAAACCCAAAAATTATTCTGATTGCTTCAAACTGGCCTCGCCAACACTGGTAGCCACTTCTAAGGAATATGTCACACCTTCCTCCATGGTACTTGCCTCAGACACCTCCTCTATTGTCTCAGCAGAACTATCAAATTCTGCACACTTTACTCCAAGCTCTGAATCTTGCAGCATGGCTAATCACCTAATTTCACCAGTCACATCTCTCAGTAAACCTGTGATGGATGTCATTTTGGAGGCCAGAAGGCCTAGTACTAGGAATTCTTATGCTGATTAATGGAAGAGATTCTGTGCCTGGAACCAAGCACAAGGAATAAAAACAGCAATGCCCAATATTCCTCAGATTCTGCAATATTTAACTGAGATGCTTCACAAGGGCCTATCTTTTTCTTCTATAAAAATCCATGCCTCTGCCATCTCGGCTCATTACAACACAGAGCCTCTTCTCTTTTCTCATCCCCTCCTAAAGCAGTACCTCAGAGGGGCCAAAAAGTTGAGACCTCCCAGGAGAGCACAAACTCCTGCATGCGACCTCAGTTTTGTGCTGGAAAAATTTACCCTACCTCCTTTTGAACCAGCTGCTACTGCAGACATAAAATGTATTTCTTGGAAGACCGCCTTTCTTTTAGCAGTCACTTCAGTTAGAAGGATTTCAGAACTAACAGGCTCTCATGGCAGTGGAGCCTTTCATTATCTTTTATCCGGACAGGGTGGCCCTCAGGACCAATCCATTCTTTATGCCTAAGGTGGTATCCATTTTGGCTCTTTACCAGACCATTCATCTGCCAACTTTTTTCCCAAATCCGCAGAACAAGGGGGAGCAGATTCTGCATTCATTGGATGTACACAGACAACTAAAATTCTCCTTAAACAGGACAAAATCTCTAAGAAAGTCTGAGCAACTGCTGGTGGCATTTTCTGCAGGGGCAGAAGGGAAGGCTATTCTAAAGCAGACTATTTCAAAATGGATAAGCCATTGTATTTGTTTCTGCTACATGCACCGTGGTAAACCTGTCCCCAAGGGGATCAGATCCCATTCCACCAGGGCAGCATCTACTTCTGCAGCTTTTGTCAGAGGGGTTCCTACCAGAGACATTCTAGAAGCTGCTACTTGGAGCTGAGTTCATACGTTCACCAAACATTACCATTTACCTCTCTTTTCTAAATCCAGGGCAGGCTTTGCCACTGCTGTCCTGCAGGGCCTTATAGCTGCACCTAATGCTGTATAATTCCATCCTCCCATCCATAGCTTTGGGATTCTACCCAAATGTAATGACTGCAGCAGTGAAACCCGAAGAACATAGTACAGTTGTGTACACTTAACATAAATGTAGATGTTCGAGTGTATTCACTGTTGCAGTCCGGGTTGCCCACCCGCCAGCCCCCTTTTTTCTCTCTTATTATACCTCTTCTTTCCTTCGCTATGCTCAAAAGCCTTTTTGGTGTATTCGCTTTTAGTTGGAGGTAAATTGTTTGTCTTCTAAATTACTTGTGTGTGTGTGTGTGTGTGTGTGTGTGTGTGTGTGTGTATATATATATATATATATATATATATATTTATTTATTTATTTATGCTCCCCATTTGGGGCAAGAAAAACTGATTAAAATGGCATTGGCTGCATGTTTTATACCCCTGACGTCATGGAAGAGGAGACAGCAACCGACGCAGGACCCAAGACTTTGTTATTCAGGCCGACTGAGGACAACCTGCCAGCAGATTACCCAAATGTAATAATTGCAACAGTAAATACACTCGAACATCTACATTTATGGTAAGTGTACACAACTGTACTTTCCCTTGATTGCCAGCCCCTGTAAAATCTATGATAGTGGCTTCTCTTTAAGATTCCACTAGGAAGGTCTATTGCAATAAATGGAGACGTTTCTCAATCTGGGCCTCTCAGAGAAACCTGGATCCTTTTACAGCCTCTTTTCCAGCGGTGTTGGATTTCTTAGCTAGTATTTTTCAGCAAGGAGCTAGTTCCTCCACGATGAAAGTACAGCTGGCAGCCATTTCTAATTTTCATGTAGGTGAAAATAAGATTGCACTGGCTTCTTCTAGTCTGTGTAAAGCCTTTCTAAAAGGCACCTTTCTTCTGCGTCCTCCCGTCAAAGATTTGGTTCCTTCTTGAGACCTCACTTTGGTTCTCCAGTCATTAGTAACTCCTCCTTTTGAGCCTGCTGCATTATTGGATTTAAAGTTTTTGTCTTGGAAGACAGCCTTCCTAGTGGCTATTACATCGGCTAGGAGGGCCTCTGAGCTGCAGGCTTTGTCTGCCGTGCCTCCTTATTTGGTCTTCGTAAGGACAAGGTCTCTTTCCGTACAAATCCTTCATTTTTACCCAAAGTGGCATCTCAATCAAACATAAACCAGACAATTAATGTACCTGTTTTGTTTTTAAATTTTTAGAACAAAGGGGAATATAAACTTCATTTGTTAGATGCTCATAGACAGCTTCGTTTCTACCTTCATAAAACACAATCCTTTCATAAGTCCAATCAATTATTTCTCTCATTTTCTAAACCTCGTTTGTGCAAGGCTGTTTCCAAGGTTTCTTTAGCCAGATGGATCACTGTTTGCATTCTACACGTTTACAAAGCCAAGGGTTTATCTACGAGTCTGATTAAAGCTCACTCTACCACGTCCATGGCGACTTCCGCTGCTTTTTGGTCTAAGTTTCCTTTGGATGACATTTGCGCAGCAGCAACTTGGACAAATTCTCATATTTTAATCTCCCATTACAAATTAGATCTGATTTCCAGAGGGAGAGCATCCTTTGGCTCTGTGGTGCTCAGGAATATTCTTCCATGAGGGCCTCCCAGGATTTGTTGAGTAGCTGGGGACTCTGTCCCACAGGTTGCAGATAAAATGAAGTTAACTAATTCAGATAAAGAAGTTATGTACTCACCATAAAGTTCCATCTGAGTAGTTATACTTCATTTTTCTGCAACCTTCCCACCCTCCATTCCCCTGACCTTTTCATGTGAATAAACATGTTTGGTTTATTTAGTTGAGTTGCTAATGTGTATAGTTGCAGCAAACATGATCTGAGGGAAGATAGGAGATGGTGGTGTATTATGGGTAGGGATAGGAACTCGGAGCAGATGCTAGAAAATAAGTTGCCGGCTCAGATCCTATATGGATCCGAATACCCACAGGTTGTAGAAAAATGAAGTATAACTACTCAGATGGAACGTTATGGTGAGTACATAACTTTTTTTTCTTCTGTTGGATGAGTTGTCTGTAAAAGAATTTTAAAAAATGTGGCCATACGCTGCCTTATACTGATGTCCAAGACCTTTGCATCTACTGTTTGGACCCTCATCATCTTAATATTTATTGTGAGGTATGTAAATGTTTTAATCCATCTACCTTAATGGACAGGAGAGCCAATATTAAAAAGGTTACTTAGAAGCCATATCTCGGACTCACCCCCCCCAAAACATCTTCTAATGACGCTCCTAAAAAGTCTCCAAAGAAGTCGATTTCTTCTCTCCCATCTTCTACAGAGCTTTTTCTCAAAAAAATCCAGATTGGATCCAAAGCTGTCCAGCTCCAAGATGTCTTCACCTCCTGTGACACCTTCGGATCAGTGTACTTTGTCTCCTAAGATTTTTCCTGGGTTGAGATACTCCCCGACATTTGACCCAGTTCCTTAAAGACTTCCGTCTCCCTTCCTCGAGAGATTACTGTCTGAGTCACCGTCCATTGCTTCATTTTGTTCTTCCAGGAGTCTCACTGAAGCCAACATGGATAGAATGATGAGGAAGCTCCTCTCTGTTCAAATACAGATGGGGGTTCTCCAGGCTCCAGCCCCTTTGGGACAGGAAGCTTTACGTAAATCTACCTTACCAGTAACAGCTCCTTCTCCGATCCAACACTTTGTTTCAGAATACTTAGATGCGAGTTTGCCGAGACAGTCTGGTTTGGATCCAAGAGTACTGGTGCCCTTGGATCCAAGGTTTCTCTGAGTGCACTGCTGGCTCCGACGAGTTCAGAGCTGAGTGCCTGTCAGAGCCATGGCATCTCAGTCGATCCAAGGTGTTTGAGTTAACTGCGAAGTTTTCACAGCCGTCTCTGCCCCTCAGAGCCTCGTCCCTGGACAGCTTGAATCAAGGCTCTGCATTGTGTGGATTCCCTTCAAGGCAGACAGAACAGGTGGAACAGAAGCATGACTTCTCTTTGCATCAGCTTCCTTCTCCCCAGGACAGTCTGCTTTTGAGGTAGTGGAGGGAGTGTGTTCTGCTTCGGCATGATAGAGGCTCTTTCCACCCTTGGATTTGGTTTCTACTTTCCAAGTGTATATTTGCCAAGAGTCTCTGCATTCAACTCCAGAGGAGCAGCCAGTCCAAACCCTCCAGACTATCCAGCAGAGCATTACCCTCTCTTCTGTCACTTCCCCAGAACATTCCATTGAGGAAGTATCCTAGAAGTGAAAGTGGAAAAGAAGGCACTTGGACTCCCCTCAGGAATCTGTCACAGAAGAGACAGATTTTGATGAAGGCAAAACGTCCCCCAGATCACCACCTGAAGACGTTTCATTTGGAGACATTCTGGAGATCGTCAAGCAATGGGGTGGTTGGTCCTCCCAAAATTCTTCCCAGGTGAATCAGTGTTTCTGGAGGCATTTGGATCTGGCCCGTCTACCTCCTGGATAATTCCACCTGCTGATGAGCTCAGTTTATTTTCTCAGCAGATGTGGAAGCCACCTGATGCAGTTGAACCCATCCACAAGAGATCAGACCGAGTTCGGGCACTTACGACAGGAAGGGAACACTGGAGTAAGGGAGTGCTTGTAGATGTCATGGTCATGGCGGTGGCCATGAAGAAGGAACTTGTGGAGCAAAGTTCCACTGTCCATCCCCCTAATAGACAGTCCAGGGCTTTGGACAGGTTTGGGAAATGTGTCTATGCTTCAGTGACGTTTGCTGTTAGTCACTGAATTACCTGGCACATTTGACAAGTTTACAGAGAGATTTGATTAAGGGGTCGTCACATATTTTTTCATAGTCCACTACTGTAGATGCTTAAGCTATGGTAGCCTCACAGTTTGCACCCCTTCAGTCCATGTCAAGCTTGTCCATGAGACTCGTCTCTCATGCAGCTGAGGGTAATTTAAGGGAGGTGTGTTCAGACATCTCAATAAGGAGACATGCTTGGATGCACTTGTGTAATTTTGCAAGTCCCTTCAAGTCTTCTTTCGTCAGTACTCCCTTTGATGGAACTTTCTTGTTTAGCCTGAAATTGAAGGACACATACTCCAGGTATGAGAAGGATGGAGAGACACACCCTACAGCAGTGTGTGTCTCTCCATCCTTCTCATACTCCAGGTATGAGAAGGATGGAGAGACACACTCTGCTGTAGGAGTAATGTTTTTGACCCGCCCCCCCCAAAAAAAGACCTTTTCTAGGAACCAACATGGGGATGAAAGATGTGGTTAAAAAAAATCTGAGTCCTTTACATGATCCACGTGGAGATGGTTCCTCTAGAGGCAGAGGGAGGAGCACTAATCGAAGACACTGCTCATGTGCAGAGGTGGTCCACGAAACCCAGGGTCCAAAGATTCCTTCTCTGACAGTCCTACCAGCTCCCCTGAAAGGACACCAAATTGTCCCCATCTGGAGGCAATTGGTGTCATTTGTCACTGCACCAGAGAGCCTGGCTAGATATCACAAGAGACGCAAGACACTTGGGTTCAGAGAATTATTTCCAGAGGTTATGTAATTTCCTTTTCCCTTCTACCTCCATCCTCGCAAAAGTTTCCCAGTGTTCCACCCATTCATGGGAACGCAGCGCCACTAGAGGTACAAAAGCTGCTACAGAAGAGTCATTCAAGGATTCCCACCAGACAAGAAAGGATCCGGAACTTACTCAAGATTCTTTTTAGTGCTAAAGAAAACGGGACTGGAGACCATTTCTGGATCTCAGCAACTTGAGCAAGTCAGTTTTGGATGATCATGTTTCAGTCCATTCTGCCTTTCTAGGCAGGGACATTTAGATGTTTTCGATAGACTTTCAAGTTTATACTATCACATAAAAATGAATAGGTGGTCCAGAAGGTTTTTACACTTCCAGCAAGGGGACAGTTATTACTAGTTCAGAGGTTCTGCCTTTTGGTTGTCGCAGCCCCCGGGTGTTCACCAAATGCATGGCAGTAGTGGCAGCTCACTTGAGACTGCAAGGATTCCAGGTGTTTTCATATTTAGACTACTGGCTTATTACCGTTCTGACCAGGCTTGGACTCATAATAGCAAGAAACCTTGTACTCCAAACTTGCTCCCCTTTGCGGATCACAATAAAGTACAACAAATCTCAGTTGCATCCATCACAAACATTGGAATTTATAGGACCACGTTTCAATACAGTACCTGCAACAGCTTCATTTCCCCTAAACAGTGTTCAAACTTTAAGATTCCAAGTCGCAAAAAATTATTAATAACACAAAATTTCAGTTCAACTAATTCTTCAAGCCTTGGAGTTAGTGTCAGGAGCTATAATTCCTGTTCCCATGATAAGGTATATGAGAATTATTTAGTGGATGCTAGTATCCCTACAGTCAAATCTTTATCAGAAGATGTCGCTTCATAAGATCACACTGATGTGCAAGACGTACCTTTGGTGGTGGATAAGGTTAGACTAGCTTTTACAAGGCTGTCTGTTCATTCTCCCTCAACTCAAAACTGTAGTGACCGTGGACACTTTCCTAGATTGTGTTGGGGAGCTCTTCCTAGGGAAAACAGTCCAAGGTACTTAGTCCCCTGAAGGGGCCAGTTTGCATATACATGCTCTGGAGATGAGAGCAGTGCTTTTAACGTTGCAAGCTTTTCAAGATGCTCTACCTCCGGGAACAGTTGCGATCCAAACTTACAATATGCTTGTAGTTTAGTACATCAATAAACAAGGAGGAACCAGGTTTTATCCCTTGTGTCGAGAAGCCCTTGGAGTGTGGCAGTGAACAATCTCATCCATCTGCTTTCTGGTAGTAACACACATTCCGGGGAAGTCCAGTGTGATAGTAGACAAATTGAGCAGGTGTGTTCTTCTACCTCACGAGTGGTCTCTCAACAAAACAGTGGCAGAGGCGATTTTCCATCAGTGGAGCCAGCCTTGTTGTGATCTTCTACTTCTCCCCTAAACAGCAAATGTAGCAACTTCTTTGTCCTAATCCCCCCCAACAGGGGAATCACTGAGGGATGCTCTGCCCCATGATTGGCCCTCCGGTTTTCTCAATGCTTATCCGAACAACTTATCCAATCCATTGATTCTCAAATCTGAAAGCTGCAAGGTTGAAGTGCAAAGTCATCCTCTTTGCACCTTACTGGCTGCAACAGGGTTTGGTTCCCCTTCTTTTGGACTAATCTAATTTACTCACCTTGGGTTCTGGATCCAGTTCCAGACCTCCTGTCTCACCTGACAGGCATAGTTCACCCAGATACCTCAAAACTAAAGCTGACAGTGTGGTTTCTCCACTTCTGTTAATAGCCAGACAGACTATGCTTTTGTCCCCTGTCCACCATATACTTTTGGCTTCCCATAAAGCTTCCACTAGAAACCTCTACAAGAGTTAAGTGGAACAGATTTGTTTGCTGGTCACATCAAAAAATATTGATCCCTTTTCAGCCCCTACACAAAATGTATTAGAATTTTTGGCAGAAATTTTTAATAAGGGAACTAGCTCCTCTACCATTAGAGTTTTTTGGCAGCAATCTCTAACTTCCATATAGGAGCTGCCAGTTCTTCTCTAGCTTCTACTAAGATATACAAGACCTTTCTTAGAGGTAGTATTTTATTTAGGCCACCTTATAAAGATCCTGCCCCTCGATGGGACTTGAACCTAGTTCTGTAGCCCTTAATCTGTTTCCCCCTTTGAACCAGCTGGAAAATGTGATTTTAAATTTTTGACTTGTAAGACCTTATTTCTTGTGGCTATTAACTTCTGCCAGGAGAATTTCAGAACTCCAGGCATTGTCTTCTAAATCTCCTTACTTGGCTTTCCATAAGGACAGGGTGACATTAAGAACCAACCCTTCTTTCTTTCCTAAGGTGGTGTCAGAATTCAGTATTAGTTTATTAACTTGCTCGTTTTCTTCCCCAGATTCAAAAGCAAGGGTGAATACATGTTGCATTTACCAGACGTTCATAGACAATTGTATTTCTACTTGCACAGAACAAAAGGCATTAGAAAATCCTGTCAGTTATTTCTGTCTTTTGCAGATGACAAGTTGGGCAAGCCTATCATAAAAGTGGCATTGGCAAGATGTATTATGGACTATATAAGCTTTGTCTGTAATAAGTCAGGGATTTCATTGGCAAAATCTTTAAAAGCTCACTCTGCAAGTTCTATGGCAACCTCTTCAGTGTTTTTATCCAACCATCCCATTGATGACATATGCGCAGCTGTTACTTGAGCTAATCCTCATACTTTTATTACTCATTACAAATTGGATCTGGTCTCTGGGGAAACCGTCTTTGGTTCATTTCTGCTTAAGAATGTCCTTCCTTACAGTAGCTGTGGACTCTGTCCCAGTGATTGAGTAGTGAATGAAAATTGGGATCCTCAGATAAAGAAGTTATTTACTTACCTTACCGTTTCATCTGTGTTGTCCATTTTCATTCTTCCTCAGCTTCCCACCCAGCAATCCCTAGACTTTGTCATCTAAGACTTCTGGAAGAATGAGATGCTATTACAACACCACTGTATCCTCTGTGGAGCTCCAGATACTGGTTTCCTTTGTTAGGAATGTTGTTCAGATATTTAGTATTTATGTCCTTTAGCAAAAAAGATTTATTTATGTGACATTTGCTGACCGGTGTAATCTGTCTGAGCCGAAGCACTTTTTCAGTGGAGGGCCTGGGTGAAAAGTACAACAGTTGCACAATGCATGTAGAAAACACAACTTGGCTACAGAATATTATAAAAATGATAAAAAGAGCATTCATATAATATGTGCACGATTCACAAATTGAGAGTAAATACATTTTAACATTGTTAATATGTAAGGATAGTTCAGAGAGTAAGTACCAAGTTACAAAATCTGAGGTATGTTAGGGGTTGGTGAATTATGGGTAGGGATGAGTTCGAGATTTTCAGTTAGCCACGAGCTATAGTATCTGCTGAGTCAGATCTGAGGATCGGATCCGAACCCAATGGTTGAGGAAGAATGAAAATGGACAACATAGATGGAACATTATGGTAAGTACAGAACTTCTGTTTAGACAGAATACACACAGAAAATATAAGATTTTCTGCTGTACAAGAGAAGCTGGAATGAATATATTACATTAATTTTATGAGTGTGCAAATAAGCAACTGGACCGGTGTTCCATACCTGGATTTGTTAATCTGAGGCATGTCATCTGCATGATCAAAGTCTGTCCATGAGGAGCCAACCAAGACCAAACTGTGGCAGAAGGAAAAGTAATAAAATCTGGTAATACCAGAGTGCTTTTGGCAAATTATTGTTCGCAATATACCAGACAGCCCACACGCAGGGATGTTGATAAATGGATGTAAGATTCACGTTGCTGTATCCATCTGCGTTCAGTTGTCTTCAGAATATCTTTTCCCGGATAATCAAAGACATTTTTGAATGCAGAGGAGGAAATAAAAAAAGAAGCTTAATCAGTGAGTGAGCAAGCAGAAGGGGGTGATAATCTGACAACAAATCTTATAGAGAGACTTTGCCATTGAAATCTTTTCCATTCTTCCAAAGAAAACAGCTTGAATGCAAAGTTTACTAGCTGCTTATTTTCCCATTAGCACCTGCTTTTAGCTGGAGATAAAGAGCAAATAGATGCATGCAATTAATCATGATAGGTCTGACCTGTGTGTTGTGAATGAAATATACAAGGGTTCTTTCTTAATTTTTTTAAGTCTGTAGTTATTTTTTCGCCAGTGGCAAATGCTTTTCATTGGTGACACTAAGTCAACAGGTGTAAGGAATTTATCAGTGAGGGTCTCCATAATGTGTTCTGAGTAAAATGCATGCAGTGTAATGTAGTTAACTTTTAAGCTGAAGTTGGTAAGCATTTCAGAGAAAATGCAGTCTGAAACTATGGAACTTGAATAGTTTTACAGGTAGTTGTATCCCCAGCAGTCTTGGTACTTCAATGTGTTAAATAGAATAGTGAAAATTTTATTTAAGGGTGTCTAGTGCATTTTTTAAGGTTAAAACTGTAATTTACTGAAAGCATGCAAGTTCACATTTGGTTTGGTGTTGAATAGGTAAGATTAGGACAGGTATCAGTCTGATTCGAGACACACTTATAGCATGGCTAATTATTTTTAATTTTAAAACCTGTGTGCGCACTTGTCAGTTTGGGCAACTGCTCATATTTGGAAGGGTAATTTTTTTTTTTTTGGAAAGTTGTGTACTTTGTATTTGCTGTTAGTATAAGAGGTTGTGGAGTTTTGAATCCATCCATCCTCAACCCCTTTTCCCATTTTTACATATGGGGGTCGGGGTGTCACTTCAGCAGTGACAATCATTTTGAGCCAAGGTTTACACTGCCAGGTGGCTAGCCCTGCCACAGTGGTTCATTTGTATCGCACACTTGCACACGCTGTCACCTATGACCAATTTAGAGTGTCCAGTCCACCTTCTGCATGTCTTTGGAATGTGGCAGGAAATCAGAGCACCCAAGGGAAACCCACCTGACCACAAGGAGGACGTGTCAACTCCACACACAAGGCATCCCAGCCAAGATACTTGTGTAGATTTTTGTTGAAGAGAAAGTCTTGGAGAATGTGACATAGATTCAACTAGAGATGAGAATACGCAACTACTTACAAGATCTGCCTGCCAAAACATTAGTATATATAAATTACAAGGTGAAAACCTTTATTCAGAAAACGTGTATAATATGTGGAAGTAATAACTTTTTATTAGAATGGCTGCTTTGTCCATGTTAACATGGAATATATTTAGCCTTACAGGTATGGACAAAACGCCAAGAGTAACAAATTATGTTAAGAAGTGTAGGGTGCAAATATAGGAGACACAAATAGGTAGAAACGAGCATGTAAATCTGAGGAAGAAAAGGATTTCATGATGGATGTTTAAGAGTATGGGGCAAAGGAAACTGGGAGAAATAATATGATTGCAAGAGGGCTGCATTTGTGATAGACAAAAAACAGTAATGGTATGTTTGTGGTAATAAAGGGTTATTGGGAGGGTAGGAGTTTTGTGGAGCTTTGAAGAATTTTGGCAGAAATAGCCTTTCAACTGGGAGTGTTTGTGGACTGGGACTGAAACCTTATTTTCATTAATGATGTATCAGGAGTCCTAAAAGGGAAGATATGATAGCAAAGGTTAGATTGTTGAAGATGTATTTGAGAATATTAGGTATGGAAGATGTGACTGTATTATTAAAAACTCAAATTGTAGATATTCCTGAAGATATTATAACTGGGCTGGATTGGATAGAAGTTGCATTTCTCTAGAGCATGAGTATTTCATTGAAGGCTTTGAGTCGCATCTGATAACATTATCTCATTGAGATACAGACTAATGATAAAAAAACTAACACTCCCTATTTATCCTTTAAAAAGAGAGGAATCGAAGGGATGGATAATGGCATTAATTTGAGAGCTGTTAGGGAGAATATTAACTGCTTAACGAGTAGCAGCAAGTGAGTGGGATGAAATGAACACAGAGTTTAAAATTTAGTTTAAAAAAAGCAAAGAAAGAAATATGAGCAAGTAAAAAGGAATTATTTACAGAGGTTGGCAAAGGTTAAGGTATTGCAGAAGAAGGGTATTCTCACAGAACAAGAGGTGGCGCAACTTCAGAGTTTCCAACAAAAAATAAGGACCTATTTGGATAATATGTATGAATATTGAAATATTGCTGCCAAATTACTGTTTGTAATAAAAACTGCAGAGCACATATACATTTAGCATAGCAACTTAAACAATAAAAAGTAAAATGGGTTGTATCAAAACTTAGGGAGCCTGTGTCAAGAAAAAAAACCAACAATCTTAGACGTAATGTGATATTTCATAAATATTATGAACATTTGTATAAAGCGTAGGACCATTTGGGAAAATCAAGAGAAGCACAACTGGAAATGTTTATGGAAGGCGTAGATGTGAACAAGGTTAGAGGAAGGTGAGGTTCGGCAATTAATAGCCAAGAAATGAAGTAAAAGTAGTAACACATCAGTTAACAGGGAAGTGTGCAGAAGCAGATGGTATTCATATAGAAATATGGAACTTGGAGGGAAGAAAGTGATAAAGATTGAACGTTTGTGTTAAACATTTTAAAGGGAAATTCTAGCATCTTGGAAGAAAGTTATTCTGGGCTGTAAAGACCCTGCAGATCTAGCTACTTGTAGACCCTTTTCAATTGTAAAACGTTATAAAGCATTTATGCCTAAATGGGCGAATAGAATAACAAAGATGTTCTAAGAGTTGATAGATATGGATTGGTGTGTTTTTGTGAAAATGAGGCAAACGTGATAAAGTTAATAGGACAATGGTGGTGGTCCAGAAGGAAGCTTTATTTTTGGTGGGTCTTGATGCAGAGGGGCCATTTAATTGAGTCAGCTGGGAATTTACAAATAGAATATTGGTAGCACTTGCATTCTCTGACAGAATAACAGGATTGATTAGAAGGATATGTAAAGAGTCAGAGGAATGAATTAAGATGCAAGAGATTTCTTTCCTTCCTTTATTACTGTTGCAGTAGTCATTACATGTGAAATATCCTGCCAAAGATAGCCCAGTGTCCACCCTGCTTATCAAAGCCTTTACATCATCAGAGCAACATATGTCAATCGTATACTCCCTGCTTATCTGTAAGATATAAAGGTGACATACGAACCCTTAATCCTCAGAACTTCACCAGTTCGAACACCGTATTTGTTTTTCATTCTAAGACGTCTTTTGCTGTGCTGGTTTTACCGAGCCACTTAGATAAGTGCCCTGTTGAGGCTCTTTCCCTTCATTTTGTTAATTTTTTGAGTTTGTCATCCAAGAAAGGAAAATGTTAGAGAAAGAGGCAGGTTCCACATA
The DNA here is from genome assembly GCF_019279795.1 of Protopterus annectens. Classification (NCBI taxonomy): domain Eukaryota; kingdom Metazoa; phylum Chordata; order Ceratodontiformes; family Protopteridae; genus Protopterus; species Protopterus annectens. Next base: position 464,684,580 of record NC_056731.1, read on the forward strand.
AAGACTGACACGAAAAGTGCCTGTTCTGTTTTGGTGCTACTCATGACTACAATTAGTGTGCTGTTTGTCAGGCCAGTTTCAGATGTACTCTCCAGTCCAACTGGTGAATCTGGGCATTTTGAGGCAATGTTACAACTGCCTCATGTACACAGACAACCCTCCCCTCCTACCACCAAACACTAATGTATGTGAGAGATGCAATTATACAGCCAAACTGGAGGCAAAGCTCTCTCAACCCAAGACTGGAACTGACATCAAGAGGAGAAGGAAAAAACTTGCAACACACCACCAGTCTCACATAGACCTACTAAACCAACATCGGCAAATAACACACATAAATACACAAAAACATACTCGGAGGCTCTAAATAAAAATCTGCAAAAGCAACAGAGACCTCCAAAGCAGACACCCAAGCAACCTCCACACCCCATCACAAACCATGAAACACATACTTTACATAATCAGTGTGCCACGCAATCACAGCCCATAAGGCAAAATAACATACCCAACACACTAGTAATAGGCGACTCTATAGTCAGGGACACTGATGTCCCACTAACTAGGCTGGACAATGAGAAGGTTACAGTTAGCTGCCTGTCGGGCGCCATGATCTGACACATAACAAGCAGTCAGGTCACTCCAGAACAAGTACAAATACGTCTCTGTCATTGTCCTTGTTGGTGTGAGTGACTTGAGACGTACCTCCCTGGACAACATGAAAAGAGACATAGAAGAACTCTGATCACGTAGCCCAGGCCGTTATGACCCTGACCCTGAGTAGCATTTTGCCCTCACCAAGAATGATGCCACGGTATAAAGAAAAAATGATCAATTTCAACAATTGGCTAAGTTTCTGGTGTCATTCAAAGGGGATCCAGTATCTGTCCACCTGGGATGACTTGCTCGACAAGCCACATTGCTTCGCAAGAGATGGCTTGCACCTGTCACCCTTGGGCTTTCGAATACTGGCCAAGGCTTTTGCCGCCCCCATAGTGCCTTTTTTAGGCAAGGCTCAAAAGACAAACACACCACCGTAAATAGCACAAGTAACCAAAAACTGAGGGTAATGCTACTCAACGCCAGAAGTCTAAACCTCAAAATGCATGCACTTGAGGCACTTCTCAGTATGGAGAACATAGATACCTTTGCAGTAACAGAAACCTGGCTTAAGGCTCCAGGGAGCACCCCAGCACTACCAAGGCTATAACTTGTGCCACACTTTTCGGCCACAGAACCCAGACCGAAACACAAAAGGTGGGGGTGTATCCATAGTCATCAAGGATACCTACACCTCCAAGTTAGTGGCACAGCACAATGCCTCAGAGATCATCCATGTGCAACTAACAACGGGCAAAACTGCAATTCAAATTGTAGCTTGCTACAGATCACCCACCATGACCCAGGACCCCCATTCCGCATTTCTGGAGACACTGGAAAATATGAAGGTCCTACCAAACGCCCTAATAGTGGGTGATTTCAATTACCCAAACATTAACTGGGAGAACTACTCAAATACTAACTCCCTTGCCCAACACAGAATTTATAAACTTGAACGCCTTGGATCAACTGGTCAACACCCGCACCAGAGGTGACAACAAATTGGACCTGGTCATCACCAACATGGGCGACCGGTGTTCTACACCGGAGGTCAACCCCTTGCTGGTTAGATCAGACCATAGGCTAATCACTCTGGATATCCACATTCTACCCCCACCCCCAATCAAGAAAACCACCGTGAAAAACTTTTCAAAAGCAAACTTCACAGTACTTAAGACCAAGGTGGAAAGGTTCACAGCCCCCATGCTAAAGGACAACACTGTCCAAGCTGCTGAATCCCTTACAAAAGGCACTCTATGAGCACCTGCAAGAATGCTTGGATTGTGCTATCCCAAGCAAAACTGAGACTCACTCCTCCAAGAAAAGTAAACCAGCCTGGTGGACCCCTGCCATAAACAAGCTATACAATAGGAGGAGGAAACTAGTACAGAAAAGAGTAAAATCCTAAGAAGGAAAGACATCCCTGATCAGTATCAGCAAGAAACTATGATCCATCATAAAATCATCCAAGGCTAGCTTCTCAAGAAGAATTGCCAAGGACTCCAAAGATAACCACAAAGCGTTCGTTAGCTATGTCAAGAACCTAAGTGGAAACTCTCAGATCTGCTCTGAGTTAGTGCAGAATGGCACAAAATACACTGAACCGACTGATACTGCCAACATTCTGGCAGACAGGTTTAGTGCAAACGTCACCCCCCTCTCACCGCCTAAAGGGCCCATAACCATACCAGAAGAATGTAGAACCCCAGCAGTCACTGACACACAGGTTAAAACAGCCCTATCCAAAGCCAAAAATACAGCTTCAATGGGACCGGACGGTGTCCCAGGCTGTGTCTTACACGAGCTCCAAAATGAACTAACCCCTCACCTAAACGCACTGTTCAAACTGGCGCACAGCTATAGTTATCCCATTCTATAAAGGTGGAGCCACAACTGACCCTGGGAACTATTGCTCTATAAGTCTGACTAGCCTGGTCTGCAAGGTTATGGAGTGCATCATCATGGAACTCATTAACAGAGACATTGGGAACCTCCAAACATTGGACCCTTCCCAGTTTGGCTTTGTTAAGGGCAGATCATGCCTTCTAAACCTGGTGGACTTCTTTGAGACAGTTATCATGGCTTTAGACGAGGGAAAGGAGGTCCACACAGCCTACCTAGACCTCGCAAAGGCTTTTGACACCATTCCCCATTCTGGTATTATAGACAAGCTCATCAGCCTGAACATAAACCCCCTATGTCACGAGATAGGTTGCCAGTTGGCTCACGGATAGAACCCACATGGTGAGTGTTGCAGGCTCCAGGTCTGACTCTAAACCGGTTACAAGTGGCGTCCCCCAGGGCTCAGTCCTGGGACCCCTCCTGTTCGGTATATACTTCTCAGAGGTACAGGCAAGCACAGGAGTACTGTGGCTGACCAAGTTCGCAGACAGCAAACTAGGGGCCATAATTGACTCTCCAGCTGATACAGACATCCTCCAGAAGGATCTCACTGAGACGGATAACTGGTGACAAAATCATGGCCTCAAGCTAAATGCCAAAAAGTGCAGTCATCCCCTTTGGAAAAAAAAGTGTCCGCGAACTACCACATAGGTGGTAGTCCCCTAAATACAGAAAATGTAATAAGGGATATGGGAACCCAAGTAGAAAGTAATCTCTCCTTTGATAGTTATATTGCCAAGGTGGTTTGGAAATCCTTCTATGTGGCCCACCTAATCACAAAAGGGTGTGCATCTAGAACAAAAGAGGTTATTGTGCCCCTCTATTCATCATTCATTAGACCCATCATACTGTACAACTCCCCATTTGGGATGTACCTTACAAGACACCTGCAACAGCTGGAAAGACCACAGAAGTACCTCACCAAGAGGATTACTGGCCTCAAACATATGCCCTATGCAGCCCGACTGAAGAAACTCCAGCTGTACTCGGTTGCATACCACTTACTCAGAGGTGATCTCTGCCTGACATACAAGGCCGTGTCCAGCCGAGAATTGATGGACATGCTCCACCTAAAAAAAACAAATCCCCATGAGCCACATGCTCTTGGGATCTAAACCTTACCACAACGATAAATAGAACATGCTGGAGGGATAGATTCCTGTCCCAGAGACTCCCCATGCTTTGGAACAGGATTCCAATCTACATTAGGCAGAGCCCCTCACTAACATTCTTCAAGAGAAGTCTTGACGAGTGGATGGGAAACAGAAAATTTATACCAGGGATCACTGCAGTGGCTCTGCTGGACAGAGGCACAGGGAGCTAATGGTTCTGCTGGACAGAGGCACAGGGAACTAATCTAAGGGGGCGGAGAAGGCCAACACATTCTGGCTAGGCTTATAGATGCCCTCGGGCAAATAGCCTAGTACTTAACTATGAACCTATGTCATACCCTACTCACTGTGAATCTGTTTCCACTGCACCCTTACTATAAGAGCTGTTATTGTCCCTGTGAGATATCCTGAAGCATGTGACTGTCCTTGAGCATTAGTCACCATCTTCCCACGTAAGTGAATGTCTTGCTTTTTCAGTAGTAGACAAGCTTTTACTGCATGAATACTTTTAAATGTTTAACTTTTAGGTATATTTGAAGTAATACAGTTCAAGATCCTTAAGAGGCTCTTATTTCAGTTTAAAGCCATTATGTATTGGATTTCTGCTTTGACCTGTCACTTGCACTTCATGTGTTAATGCCATTTAGCTTACTTGACTTCTTCACATTTTCTCATTTGAAGTTATTCTTCAGGACCTAAGCATCGTATTATTTTAATGTTTATATTTTTTGTTTTAGCTTCTTTTTAGGCGAATTGGAGAAGTGCCTTGATGATCCAGATAAACTTGCTTCACTCTTTGTTAAACATGTAAGTAGAATTTTGTTGTTTCCTGAGAAGAAGGTGCCTGTGTGATAGTAGACCTTTACACACCAGGGGTAACTGCTTTAATACAACTGTGTCTATTTTGGAATATGTATTGCTCTAGCAGATAACACAGATAACTGTACTTTTACAAATGGAGTGACATCCTTTTCCTACAAGCTGATACGTATCAGGAATTTCTGAACAGAAGTTTGGCTAGAAGGATCAAAGTAAGCGTCATATGTCATGATTTTTTTATGTGTTGGGGGTCATCATTAATGACAGCTGTTTTGTGCTCCTGGAGGTATCCACCTACCAACATCTAGTGGAGGCAGCTCAGTATTGTGCATTTCTCATTCTCTGTCTTTGAAAGGTGAGAACATGCCTGTAGTGTCTTTTTCTCACTTTTTGCCCTTCCAAGAAACAGGCCCTTGGCTTTTCGGTAATTTCTGTCCTGTAGTAGCCCTTTTTGTTTTCTTTTATCTTCAACAAATAAACAATGGCTGCGGGATCAGTATTACATATGATAGAGAATGTCTGATACCTGGGCAGTTTCATCTGTCATACAGGTAACTGCGAGAAAGAAGTGCTGGTTAGACTTAAAAAAGCAAGTTCAGCATTCAATAGACTATCTGAAATCTGGAGATCAGAAACAATTGAACTGTCCACGAAGTTAAAACTACCAAGCACTGGTGGTATCTACACTGTTATATGGCACTGAGCTATGACCAGTGTCAGCCATGAGAAAACTTGAAGCTGCTCATCATAAATGGTTAACACGCATTTTGGGAATATTGTGGAAGGACAAAATTAAAGTGAGTGTCAGAAAGGACGCAACAACAGAAACTTGAAAATATCGTTATGGAAGGAAGGCTATGTTGGTTTGGTCATGTTAACCACATGGATACTAGCAGGATTTCTACACAATCCCTCAACTGGGAACTAGATGGATAGAAGAGAAGACCAGGCAGACCTCAACAAAACTGGAAAGGAGTTGTAACAGGAGACCTCAGTTGCCTGAATACCACTTGGGATTAAGCTAAAGAAGCGGTAGCTGATAGGACACAATGGAGTCAACTTGTGACCCAGTGCATCATGATACGGGGTGAACCGAAGAAGAAGGTAGCCCTTTAAGCTGCATGCATCCTGTCACAGGTTGTTGGCAGTGTAAATGAACATCCGACATTTCTGTCAGTAGGACAGCCTCTCATTTGTAACATGTTAAAATTTGTTGTAGGAAGATGACATTTTAAATGTAGCATTTTTAATGTACTGATGACATTAGTTTGCTTTTTCAAGACAGATGTGGAAAGCTACAGTGTTTTGTGCACCTTCGATAATGCTTTTGTTGGCAGTGTCAGTCACGTAAAACATCTACATGATGGCTGTTCATGTTGTGCATCCCAAGAGTTTACATATTGGGTTTGGTTGCTACTTTTGCTGCTGACCATCAACATCGTCCATTATTTTTAAGGTTTTATAGTTATACTGCTGTTCACTAGTTTTATTATTTGCCAAGCGCTGTGCTTTCAACAGTCAGCTTGTTTTATTTCATATGATTTTTTTAAATGGATTATTCCCCAAGATATAAAATTTGGGCTAGGGTAGACAGAGTTTACAATTTCACAGGTGCATGTGCATTTAATTGAAAGTCTTGATACACATATAACTGTTTCAGATCATGTGCCAAAAACTAAAATAAAAAAGTGTAATAAAATAAAAATTAGACACTGGTGCTTTCCCATTTATGTGTTGAAAAGGAGGAATTTAAGGAATGGGTAGTGGAGATTATTCAGGAGCTATTTGAGAAGATAGAAATTACTTCTGAAAAATATAGCTAGGGAGTGGGATAAAATTAAGGTGGTGTTTAAAAATAGGGTAGAAATAAAAAGAGAGCTTTGGTTAAGAAGTAAAGAATTATTTAGAGGGACTGACAAATGTTAAAGTATTGCATAATAGGGGAATCTCACAGAACAAGAAGAGGGTCAACTTCAGAATGCTAAGCAGAAAATAGGGAATTGCCTCGATAGTATACATAAGTTTAGAAAGATTGCTGTTAAGCAACTGTTTTTTGATAATAACACTACAGCACAAAAACATTTAGCACATTGATTTCAGGCAACAGAAAGTAAAAAAGTCTGTCGGCAAGCTTAGGGAGCCTATAACAAGGAAGGTAACGAGAGCCTGTATAGGTATTAGAAATATTTTGGAAATTCTGTGAAAATCTGTATAAGCAGAGAGATATGGAATTCAAGAAAAGATACAAATGGAAATGTTTATGGAAGAATTAACTATGCTAAGGTTGGAGGTAGATGAGGCTCAATTACTAACTGGTAGGATAGGAGATGAGATAAAAAAATGTGATGTATAACCAATCTACAGGAAAGTCGCCAGGAACAGATGGTATTCCATGGCAGTTTAGAAGCTAGGAGGGAAAAAACTGATTAAGATCTGGAAGGTTTTAACATTATGTTAAGAGGAGGGGAAGTACCAACAGCCTGGAAGAAAGCAGTGGTAGCTGTAATACATAGAGGGTAAAGATCCAGCTTCATACAGACCGATTTCAGTTCTAAACAATGATTATAAAATGTTCATGTCTATAATGGCTAAAAGAATGGCAAAGTAGTGCCAAAGGTGGTAAATATTGATGAGTGTGGTTTTGTGGAGGAGAGGCAAACATTTGACATCTTTAAGAAAACATTGATGATCCAGAGGGAAGCAGAATTTAAAAAAATATACATTGTTGGTGGTGGATCTTGATGCTGCAAAAGCATTTGACAGAGTAAGCTGGGACTTTATGAGCAGGGCAGTGGGCACATTTGCATTTCCTGAAAAAAAATTATAGGGTTGATTTGAGGATATATGAGGGATTGGAGGTGAAAATTAAAGTGGGTGGGGTCCTCTGTGATAATTTCTGCTTGAGCATAGGAACCAGGCAGGGCTGTCCTCTTTCCCCTTTTTATTTGCATTACATTTAGAACCATTGAAAAAGCAAATGAGGGACTCAGAAATTTAAGGATCTAATTGGTATGGTTGTCTAGAAAAGTTAGCTGTATTTGCAGATTATTTTATACCTGACAAAACCGAGAGAGACATTAGTGTTGGGAACATTTTTAAACAGTTTCAGATCTTATCAGGATACAAAATGAATGAAGCTAAAACAAAGGCAATAGCATGATAAAATGAATTATTTAGGTGTATGGATTAAAATGATTCTGTTGTGGCAGCTAAGGATATGTGGGAAGAGACAAAACAAAAGGTAATACAAAATCGGAGAAAATGGAAGCTTTGATGTCCTCCTATTCCTATGTTGCAGTGTTCTTGTTGTGGGATTTCCAGCCTCAGGCGACCCGTACGTCGGCTCCTATACAAAAGCTTCAGCTTGGCTGTTGCAGCTGCGTGGGACGTCACACATAGGGCCATAAACCAGGGGCCTTAAATGTGACATCTGCATTCACAGACATCAAAACCTTTCAGCCGCAGATGACCGAGGCATTGTGTGCTTTGCTCCTTCAACGCAAACATCTAAAAAGCCAAGTACCCCATTGTTTTTTTTTCTTCTAATTAACTTGCTAAAGCTTGGCTTGATGCAGCAACTCATAGCCGATGTCAACAAAAAAGGGTGAATGCCAATGTGGGCGCCAGATACCCCATAAAGACTCGCATGACCCCTGCATTTTGTGCTTAGGCTGGGAGTACGATCACAACTCCTGCTCCATTTGCCAGTCCTTTGTACCCAAGACCCTTCACAGCCGTCTGGCTGCTCTTAATCTTTACTTGGAGAACCAATGGCTTAAACGGTTGGCCCTTAGGATGAATCCCGCCTCAGAGGTCCCGACAGAACCTCCGTGTAAGAAGGCCAGGTTTCCCAGGCCCTCTACTTCTCTGCTACTGGACGCCCCCGGCAGATCTATCGACTTCAGTGGTGACCTTCGTAGAAGCCGTTTCTCAGTTGATGGCTGGCACATCCCGGGAGCCAACCTAGACCCCGACTACTGCCGAGGTCGAGGGGAACCAGACTTAGCAGAGCCTACAACTGGGATCCCTCCTCTAGATGCTACTACTGTTAAACCGTTATCCGACTCAAGGCCTACGTCTACACTCCAAAAAGAAGCAAAAAAACAAACATTCGACCTCGACTAAAGAAGGCCTACCTTACTGGCAGTCCTTCGCTTCTTCCTTGATGCAGGCTTTTATGGCCCTTAGGCCTTCAGCCTCATCCCCCACTGCTCTACCACTGCTGAACCCTAGAACTGCTTCTACCTCTTCTGTCCCTCCTCTGGCCTCTCAGGGCAGGGAAGAAGAACAAGACACCTATTACTCCTCCTCTGAGGAATCCATTTCTTACACCTCCCAAATTGCTTCACCTCAGGAGTACTACTCGCCAGATGAATCTATTGAGGGGGGACACTCCTCTAGAAGATATTACATTTAGTGAAACTGTCACCAAAATGAAAGAATATTTCAGATGGGATGCCTCTCAGATGTCTGAAACTCAGAAGAGGTATTTTGAACTTTTACAGGTAGAATCCCCCTCCCCTTTGCCATCCCACCTGTCATGCCTGCATAATTGGATGCTTTTACCTCTGCATCAAAGACACCAGTTTCTCAGCTACCTGACCCTAAGCGGCCAGACCTCTTCTACAATGGTGCCTGATGACCAAAAATTCCTAGTCAAACCTCCCCTAGCAGACCCAGTTGTGATTGACACCTACCCTGATAAACAATCCAGACTCATTCTGTCTGCCTCGCTCTTACCCACTGACAGAAACAGCAGATCTATGGATAGGATTGGTAAGAAGGTCTATACCTCTTCCACTTTACCTTCTAGAGCCATCGACTATTAGACACATATGACCAAATATGCTTTGGACCTGGTTTCTCAAGCCTCTACCTTGCTGGCTACTACTCCTGACTGCCATCTCTTCTAAACTGTCTCTGGCTGCCCAGGTAGCCAGACACTCCATTAAATGCAACTATGATGCTACAGAAGCCTTTGCCTTTTTAAGATCTTGGATGCCCTCCTGGACCCCAGTTTTCTCTTTGGAAAACAATCTGCAGATCTTTTCAAAAACTTGCAAGGAATTGCAAGACATCAAACATTTATTGATGTCCCCCATCCTGAATTATTATAGGAACTACCCTGCAAGGCCACATTTCAGACGTAACCCAGCTTCTGCTGGAACTACCTCTTCCAAATCTAGAAGAGGTACCAGAAGACAAACCACTTCTTGGCCAACTGCCCCACAGCCTCCTCCTAAGCAGCCTTTTCAAGAGTGACTGCCTTGCCCCCTACCCCTCTCTGCACACCTCTCCCACTGCCTCCCCCTTTTGGAAAAGCAACACCACAGACAGATGGGTGTTGGCCATCATCCAAAAGGGGATAGTTCCTCTCCTGGAAAGAAAAGCCACTCCTAAAAGGCGTTCCCTTTCACTTAGAAATCAAAGACATCTCTTACCACAGGTCTTGACATCTTCTGAACTTTGGTATCATAGAACCTGTCCCCTCAGGACAGGAGGGAAAAGGCGTCTACTCTCGACTGTTCCTGGTCCCCTGAAAAGACGAACCATGGAGACCTATCCTAGACCTTTCCTTCTTAAGTCTATTCTTAAAGGTGCCCACCTTCAGAATGCTGTCTCTCCCAAGCCTCCTTCCTCTCATACCAACCAAGGCTTTCATGGCCACATTGGACCTAAAAGAAGCCTATTTGCACATACCATCCTACCCTCCCACAGAAACTTTTGTTTTTCTGAGCTGTCCTCTCATTTCCAATTTACTGCCTTGCCCTTTGGTTTGTCCACCGCCCCCAGAGTGTTGACAGAGTGCCTGGCTCCTGCTATTGCAGAACACACACAATTCAGATTTATCCTTACCTAGACGACATCCTGATCCTAGCAGACTGCAAAGAAATCATTTCATCCCATCTGCAATTCACCATGTCCCTTCTACAAAGTCTGGGGTTCACCCTTAACCCCCCAAAGTATTCCCTGAACCCAGAGCAAGACAAGATATTTCTGGGTTGCAGAATCAAAGCAGACTTAATGAAAGCCTTTCTACTCCAAGACCAGGTCAGCTCCTTGACCTCCTATTTCAAAGCCGTGTTGCAGACCCAAGTAATAACTGCAAGGCAATTCCTAAGGACCCTGGGCCTAATAGCAGCCACCGTTCCCTTGCTTCCAGTAGCCAGAATGCATATGCAAAAGCTGCAGTGGTATCTAAAAAACATTTGGCCCCAACATCAGCATCCCCTGGAGCAAGAAATCTCACTCCTACCCTGAGGTTAGCTGGTGGATTCAACATGTCCAACTCAACCCGGGCCTTCCCCTCTAGCCCACTCTCCCACCCCAGGTTATGCATACAAATGCATCAGACTCAGGATGGGGAGCCACTTTGGCATCCTACAGGGTTCATGCAACATGGCACCCTTCGCTAAAGGCCAGACATCAATGAGAGAGAAGTGACAACAGTCCTCCTGGCTCTAAAAACCTTCAGTCCCATGCTACTACCAGGTGTTCTCCACATAATTACAGAAGACCACAGTTATGTGGTACCTCAACAAACAGGGAGGAACAAAAGCATACCACCTGTACAGACTAACCTTACTGATATGGGATCTAGCCTCTCGCCACAACTTGCCCTTGCAGGCATCCTACATCCCCTCGCAGGACAACAAACAAGCAAACTTTCTAAGCAGGATATCCTCTCCACAACACGAATGGGTGGTAGACAGGACCATCTTCCTAGACATTGTCCACCGGTGGGGCACTCCTCAAATAGATCTGTTTGCCTCCCCCCAGAACAGACAACTGCAGACCTTCTGCACCAAGACCTACTCCTCTCTAGCTTGGAGAGTAGACGCTTTCAGCATTTCTTGGAAGGGGGAGTTTCTATACGCCTTTCCCATTAATTCAGAAAGTCGTCCTGAAAATCAGGAGACGAACCAAAAATCTTGTTGGTGACTTCCTACTGGCCAAGATAGCACTGGTTCCCCCTACTTCACAATCTAGCCAAGGGCAGTCACCACAAGTTAACCCACAAGGTGGACCTTCTGACGCAACAAAAGGGAACCCTCATCCACCCACACTTGCAGATGTCTCTGACACTGTGGATGATACACTTTTAATTCCCTTCAGTCACCACAACTCAGAGGATGTGCTTTCAGTCCTGAGGGAGGCCAGGAAACCTACTACAAGAAAATCATACCTAGCTAAATGGGAAAGATTTTCAAAATGGTGTCTGGACAAAGGAAGGGACCCATGCATTGCAGATACCCCCTAGTTCTTTCATGTGTGTGTCAACTAGTAAAGGTGGACTTTCATTCTCTTCAATAAAAGTTCACCTTTCTGCAGTCTCAACCTGCCTACCACTAGACCCTCCCTTACTAGCCAGGCTCGAAGTTAAGCTTTCCTTATAAGGGGTCTTACATAATTAGGCCTCCAAGAAAGCTTATTGCACCACTCTGGGACCTTAACTTCATTCTAGAAAAGCTAACTCAGCACCCATTCGAACCTGCAGGACAGCTACTCTACTGGTTAACGATTTGTCATTAAACCAATCTATTCACCTACCCTCATTCTACCCCTCTCCCACCCGTGAAGGGGAGAGGATACTTCACTCCGTGGATGTACACAGACAGTTAAGATTTTACCTAGACAAAGCAAAATCCATTAGAAAATCCAATCAACTCTGTTTCCTTCCACCCCAGGGCCCTGGGCAAGGCAGTCTCCAAACAAACCGTTGCCTGTTGGATCAGGAAAGCCATTTGTCTCTGTTACTCATAACAAAGCACAAAATGCCCATTGGGGGTAAAAGCTCATTCCACCAGGGCAATGGCAGCCTCCAAAGCTTTTTTCAAAGGCCTGGACACTGCTTCCATTATGGAAGCAGCAATATGGTCCACCATTCACATTTTCACCAAACACTGCAAATTAGACACCGTCTCCAGAGCACGGGCAAGATTTGCCAGGGCAATCCTACAAGGCTTTGTAGAATCAGTCTCTTCATCTGCCACCCTTCTTTCCAACTAAGCTGTGGTACTCTCCCACAACAGGAATACTACAACATAGGAATAGAAGGACATAGAATAATTGTGTGAACTCTTACCATAACCATAGATGTCCTTCTCTTCCATGTTGCAGTATTCCTTCCACCCACCAAAAAACCCCTTCTTCTTTTCTTTCTCAGTCCAGCATATCCTTAGCCCCCTGGTATCCTATACCGTACCCTGGGGACCTATGAAAACCACATAAGGGCTCTATGGCCCTATGCCTGATGTCACTGGCATCTCCTCCTGCTGGGCCTTCTACTGCTCCTGCTGGGCTTTCAAGTTCTGAGGTCTCTGCGTGCAGATGTCACATTTAAGGCCCCTGGTTTATGGCCCTATGTGTGACATCCCACTCAGCTGCAACAGTCAAGCTGAAGCTTTTTTATAGGAGCCGACGTACGGGTTGCCTGAGGCGGGAAATCCCACAACAAGAATACTGCAACATGGAAGAGAAGGACATCTATGGTTATGGTAAAATTTTACACAACTATTCATTATATGGATATAGATAGTAAGATACAAGCAGTTAAAATGTTTTTAGCCCCATAAGTCTTTTACACAAGTCAGGCATATTTTTATCAACCAGAGGAAAAGTTGTGAGTAGTAATCAATAAATAGCTGAAGGAACTTACCTGGGAGGGGAAGACGGCAAGAGTCAAGGGGTGATAGGCTGATACTTCAGTAGAACAGGGGGGTTTGGAACTACCTGATTGAGGGAGTATTTCAGACCTACACAGTTATAGCTCTTATACATAGTACAAGCGGAAAACTGTAATTCAGATTGGAAAAGGGATGATGAAATGGGAAAAACTCTAGAAACGAGAGACTGGGATTTTGAATGCAGGCCTTTAAGATTGGGAAGAGAGATTCGATAAGCAGTTCGCAAAGAAACAATGGGAAGGATATATGTATGTCTCCCAAATATGCAACCAAATGTAGAAGATTTTGGATTTTTGCTTTGAAATGTTTACATTTTTATATCCCAAGTAGTCTCCAGAGGAGTTTTCCTCAGGTAGACAGCAAAATGTTGGCGATGTTACTGGAACGACATAGGTAATTAGGGACATATTTTCTGGGATTGCAGTGAGTTGGCAGACTTTAATGATTCCCTGTTGGATGCACTGTCAGAGATGCTGGGTGGACAGATTGGTGTGATGAGGGAGATGATTTTTCTGATCTATGATACAGTATCGGAATTGCTCATTTCTGGTAAGGCCTTGCTGTGTCTAATTATGGTGACTGCCAAAAAAGCAATTACTGGAAACAGAAATCACAATCTAAACCAGCTGTACTAGAAGTAGTGAATACAGTAACAGAGATAAAACAACTGGAACGGAGATCTTTAGAAAAGGGTAGGAGAAAACTGCATAGGAAAAAATGAGAATTATGGGAACAATACATACAGGGGAGGAATGAGGTTTAAAAGAAGGCAGGACTTAAATGAGCTATGTAATGTTTGACTGGAAATGATTGGGTAGATTATGAGTGATGTGTACTGTTTGCAACTGGATGTGTGTCAATATGGTCTTTGATGTAAAGTTCTTGCAACTAGGATTGTGTCAGTGAGGTTTGTTTTCATTTATATAAATCTGATTGCCTTTGTCATAAGTGATGGTTTAATAAAGATTTTTTTTTTAAAAGGCAGGAATTTAATAATTGTATGTGATGTTGCTTGGGTTATATGATGTACAGCAGTATATGAAATATAATGTTTGTAAACATGAACCTGTTAATACAGTTTGATTACTTTTATATAGATGTAGACTTATCTATGTCATAAGTGATAATTCAGTCATCATCATCTTATTTCGGCTGTTCCCATTAGGGGTTGCTACAGCGGATCATCTGTTTCCATTTCTTCCTCTCCTCTGCATCTTGCTCTGTTACACCAACCACCTGCAAATCCTCTCTCACCACATCCATAAACCTTATCTTATGCCTTCCTCTTTTCCTGTTACCTGGCAGCTTCATTCTTAGTATCTTTTTCCCAATATACTCAGCATCCCTCTTCAGCACATGTCCAAACAAACGTAATCTTGCCTCTCTGGCTTTGTCTCCAAACCTTCCAACCTGGGCTGACCCTCTAATATACTTATTCCTCATCCTGTCCATCCTTGTCACACCCAGTGCAAATCTTAACATCTTTAACTCTGCCATATCCAGCTTTAACTCCTGTCTTTTTGTCAATGCCACTGTCTCCAACCCATATAACATAGCTGGTCTCACTACCCTCTTGTAGACCTTCCCTTTCACTCTTACTGGTAGTCTGTCACAAATCATTCCTGATACTCTTCTACACCCACTCCATCCTGCCTGTACTCTCTTCTTCACCTGTCTTCCACACTCACCATTACTCTGAACTGTTGATCCCAAGTATTTAAACTCATCCACCTTCGCCACCTCTACTCCTTGCATCCTCACCATTCCTCTATCCTCCCTCTCATTCACACACATATATTCTGTCTTAGCCCTGCTGACCTTCATTCCTCTTCTCTCTAGAGCATATATCCATCTCTCCAGGGTCGTCTCCACCTGATGTCCTTCAAGGATGCATCTGCAGTCCTTACAAATGGGTTGTCCTGTCGTCAGGCAGCCCTTCGGTCGGCCGGACTCTCTAGAGCATATATCCATCTCTCCAGGGTCGTCTCCACCTGTTCCCTACTCTCTCTCTACAGATCACAATGTCATCTGCAAACATCATAGTCCACGGGGACTCCTGTCTGATCTCGTCGGTCAACCTGTCCATCACCATTGCAAATAAGAAGGGCTCAGAGCTGATAAGTGATAATTCAATAAAGGTGTTTAAAAAAACAAAAAAGCCAGGAGCACAACAGATGAGGGGAGTGGAAATGCTAAGCCAGTGGGTGTCAAGTAAGAGATTGAGGGGGTTATTTAGGGAAAAGGGATGCATAACAGCCATGCTCATAGAAGTGTAGAGATCTAAACCAGGAGGCATCAAGGAGGGGGTAAAAATATTCAAAAATGGGAAAGGGGAATCTGTGGGTTCATCGGTGTGTTATTAAGCAAGAGGAAGATGGCAATAGGCTATACAGTAGGCCATTGCAAAGTTTGGAAGCACAGGCACATTCAGGTCAGTTTAGAGAGTTATAGTGGAGGTATGATTAGTGGAAAATGGGGATGGAAAGAGGGAAAAAAGATAAAATAAAGATAGATCAAGTGGAGCAGTAATCATTTAAACCAGAGTGAGGGGGTGGGGTTGCACAGTTGGAGAAAGAGTAAGCCTAATTAAATTAGGGAAAGGACAACCTAGAAGCAGCAGAGGAACACTTTAAGGAAATAATGAGTAGTAATTGTGCTTTATGCCAGTTAAGGAGAAATTCTAAAGTGAAGAAACTGTACCCTCCTTTGTAAGCACAGTGCTTGTGTGAGCTAATCAGAATGGTACTTGCTAGTAAACAAGGCGTTTATTTTTTGAGAGGGATGCAATACTGTTATTATTGGCTAACCTTTTTATAACTATCATCTTCCCCTTAGAATTTGAAAGTCTTCTGGCATGCATACATCTGGCACTTATTTGTAAAGATGGTAGTTAATAAGAATAGGGCAGGAAATCCAAATTAGGAAAGGAGAAATAGGAGCTGAGATAAGAGTAGAGAGGCAGGTGAAGCTGGGAAGTAATATGATACCATAGACAAAGGATAGATGCTACTTGGAGGTAATAAAATTGCTAAGATAAAGCCAAAAAATGCAGAAAATAACCAAAAACTTAGAGAAGAAAGACTGTAATAAACAATGACACCGAAGAAAAGGTAAGGAGGAGCTGAAAGGTACCGTACGTTGTTAGATACTGGACAAAGAGTAAATGGTGGGTATTAAAGGCATGTATGCATATTGTAAGGCCAAGTTAACAATGACTCCAAAAGTGGAAGCAAGAGAAAATAGTTGCATTTTTGTGTAGAGTTTAGAGGGAAGAAGGTAGACAAAGAGGTTAGGTTCACTTGAGTGATGTTAGATCAGTCTGGAAAAAGAAGTCACAATGCAAAGAGTTCGGCGAACTTTAGTGCTGGGAGATGTAGAGGAGATGGAAGGAAGACAAGGAGGAGACCAAAAGACATGGAATGCAACTATGACCTGGAATGTAAATGGCTTTTTTGAGAGACAGAAGAGAGAAGGTTGTGACTTAATTTTTTTTTTTTTTTTTTTGCAGCAGACACGTAAATGATGCAGAAAATAAACATTTTATAAGACAAAGTAAGGGAGAAGGATTTTACTTTGGAGTGAAAAAGAGTGAAAGAAAAAGCTGAATAATAATGTGAGAGAGTTTCAGTTAGAAGTAGTACACAGAAGGAAGCTATATGGGGGTTAAAGGAGCTCTGCCCAATTGCAGCTGTTGTCCAGTTTAATGTTCACTTCTGCAGTCACAGAGATAAGTACTCCTGTGAAGTTCTCTGTGCTTCCTCATTGCAAGTTTCTCCATGTAAACCCAGGGTGGTCATCCAGAATGTTTGACATTATTGACTTCCACAGTGAAGTATCTGATGATTTGTTTTTCTTTTTTCCCAAATTTTGGAGTATTAACTTACTATAAATCTATCACGATCATCTTTTTTCACTCTTCTGTCACTATTACTGTTACTAACTGGTTGATGCAAAAAGAGATTTCACATCTTTAGAACAAAATAATCAAATCTCAGGAGTGACCAGGGACATTTCTGTCCTTTACAGCATGAGGTGCACATGCTGGTACATGTAAATGTTGTATTCTCCTTTTCTGTAGTGAACCTTGTACTAAATGTGCTACATTGTAAATGCTATAGGCAGCCTATAATGAGTGTATGACCTCTTACTGCATATGTACGGTATGCCAAAAGTATTTTGCTATTAATCTTGCTTGTTGACTAATTGGTTATTACTGGTTGAATTTGCATCTGATTGTGCTTCATGTTGGTCATATGTAGGTACATCAGGATCACTCTTTGAGAAACCACTTTGTTCTGTCTTGTGAAATTTCTGTGTGAAAATACATCAGTGTCCGTGCTTGCAGCTCTCTTATATTGTCAATCATTTGTGATTGTTTTTTTGAGTGCGCATACCTTCATTAATAGCAGAAGATTCCTGCTAGTCACATATTGGAACAAGCAAAACTGTGAAGTTCATTCTTACATTTTACCATTTCATAAGTCAGATCCGTCTCAGCCATTTCTTCAGGTTGGGGTCTTCAGCAGAGCTCGTGGGCCACATTCTTTACCCATATTGCAACCCCATAATTACCTCAGATCTCGTTTGCTGCTCAGCAAAGAGGTTGAACAGCATAGCTCTTGGCTAAGTACTTATTATGCTAAACTACACAAAAAAAATGTTATCCTTTCTTTTCTTCTACAAATACCTAATTTAGTGTCCAATTTACTTCTTTACCCAGCTCTATCCCATGTTTGACATCTATTTTAGTTAGATGGCGTTTAAGGAATGGACGTTTTTAGTTAGAGGTCGTTCCTTTCTTCTGTCTTCATCTACTTCCTTATATATATATAAAAAAAAAAGTAGTACATAGAAATAGTGTGTTCTTATATTTCCAAATACTTAGCTTTGTTTACACAGTTTCTAATTTAGTTTTTGTGTGTGTGTGTGTGTGTGTGTGTAAAGTCTGTTTAAGATAGAGGACTTGCTGTGCGAGATTGGAAGTGACTGTTTTTGTTTTTCCTTCGCTCTTCCCTAGTCATGTAGCAGAAACAGATAGGCAAGCCCTTGGGCTTCAAAAAATGTGAAAAATGCAGTAAGAAGATGCCCCTTAACAATTCACACATCTTATGTGTGTATTGTCTGGGGCCTCTTCATCTGCAAAAGTCTTGATGTTCTTCGTGTTTCACTGTTGCAGTCATCACATTTGGGTTATCTGCCTGCAGGTAGCCCTCAGCCGGCCTGAATACCAGAGTCTTCAGATTTCTGCATCGGATGCTGTCGCTTCTTCTATGACATCAGGTCATCAGGGGTATAAAACATGCAGCCGACGCTATTACATCAGTCTTTCTTTCCGTGCGGTGCTCGAAGTAGAAACAGTTCGCAAGTGCCGGTCGGCTGACCCCTGAAATTTTCGTTTTTGAGTTTCAGACCTGAAGGCTTCAAAAAGATAAGTACCCTGTTGGGGATCCTTTTTTCTTGCTCTAACCGATGTCCGAAAAAATTAACAATTGTCTTGCCTGTGGAAAGCAAATACTGCATAGAGATTTTCATTCTTACTGTGTCACCTGTTCAGGCCCAGACCACGACATCCCTCGCTGTTGGTTTTGTGCCTTGTTGAGTGCCCGAACTGTTTGTCATCGGGCTATTTTTTGTAGCTAAATACTTTCATTCTCGATCTCTGAACTCTGAAATGGCTTCGTTAAGCCATCTGACTACCAATCTGCAAAAAAAAGTAAGGATAAAGACAGAGACAGACCGCATAGGTTCAAAACTGCCGACTACTCTTCCGTTAAGCTAGTCACCAGTCTGCCAGTACTCAGTGCGACACTTCTGCAGCCCCTGATACCCGCTACTACAGATTCACAGGCCTCTGCTGAGACCCATTTGGAGTCCAGAATGCCGCGAGATGCTTCTTTGACTATGGAATCTGTGGATGTCTCTACCTTGGATGGGTCTGGAGCCGCTGTGCAGGCACCGGCTTCTGAGGGTGTATTCAGACCTACCGATTTTCATATTAAATTGACGACTTCGTTTCCAGCTAAGAATGCCAAATTC
This sequence comes from Protopterus annectens, assembly GCF_019279795.1. NCBI lineage: Eukaryota > Metazoa > Chordata > Ceratodontiformes > Protopteridae > Protopterus > Protopterus annectens. The sequence goes on from NC_056731.1 coordinate 464,703,733, forward strand.
CTCAGGCCTAAAGCTGTCACTATGCCTAGAAAACTGACGACCAAAGCGCATTCTCAGGCCCATGTGCCTCAAAAATAAATGATTAGAATGGCTGAAGACCTTATTATCGTAATTAGGGGAAGCCAGCCTTCCCCTCTTAAGAGAACTAGAACTGATTTTCTTTCTGATTCTTCTGATCAATAATCTGATATCTCTGTTCCTTCTGATTGCCAAGATTTACCCTTATCTACTTATGAGGATTCTGATGCAGAGGATTCCATTCCCTCTGCTTCCCCTCTAGAAGATTTTTATTTTGGTGAAACCTTGCATACCCTTAGGGAGCATTTCCGCTGGGAAAGTCAGGACTATTTTCAGTCCAAAAAGAGACTTAGGGAATTTTTAAACTTGCCTCAACACAGGCCTCTAGATATCTCTCCTGTTCTGGAGATTATAGATGATGATTTCTTGGAATCCAGCCTTAACCCCAGGCACTTTGCCTCCAGCTCCCAGGAAACCTGACAGGTACTACAGAATACATGACACTCAAAAATTCCTCTTCAAGAATTCTAATGCGGATCCAGAGACCATTTCCCAAGGACCAAAAGGCATTAAGGCTATTACTGCCAAAAATCCTACCCCTTCCGATAGGGACTCTAGAGCTTTAGACAGATGGGGTAAGAAGGTATACACTTCTGCTACTTTGGCCATTAGGGCTTTAAATTGCCAGTTTCATATGTTAATGTATTAGCAGCATATTATGGGACTACTTAAACAGAAAATTATGTTGATTCCTGACTTTGCTGAACACAAAGATTTACAAGAGTTAATGCATTCTGCTGACCAAGTTGGTAAACATACTTTGCAATGTGGTTTTGATGATTTAGAAGCACCTTGCAGGGCTGCTGTCACTGGGTCTGTACTTAGAAGACCTGCTTGGCTTAAGGAATAAAACTTGCCAGATCATGTTAAAACTAAATTACTGGATGCACCCTTAAACCAAGAGTGCTTTTTTGGCAACAAAGCAGAAGTCCTCAAAAGGATGGAGGAAAAAGCTAAATCTATGCAAACTGTTAAAGATTTTTTACAAGTAGAGCCACTTAGGTTCAGTAGCCATTCGTCTTCAAAGAACTGGTCCTTTCCAATACCTTTCAGGCATTCTCAGTCCAAACCCAGGAGCAGCAGACCACTAAGACTTCAGTCTCAGGCTATGCACAGATCTAAGCAGTGGGGGGCTCCCACTCCCAAAGCAGGGTGTAATAAGCCACCCCCCTATGGAAAAATGGCACAATTACTTATCCTTAACTCTACCAAGCTGTGCTCAACTACTTGCTCCCTTAGGAGGAAAGCTCACCCTGCATGCAAAAAACTGGGAACTCATTACCCAAGACAAATGGGTTTTAAACATCCCTAGGATACAGATTCCACTTCCACTCACTCCCAACCCCAAGTGGATGGCCAGACCTCCCCCCAAACCAGTGGGCGGAGGCTCAAAAACAAGTGCTGTCTCTCCTCAGTATCAGGACTATTCATCCTGTCCCAGCAGAACAAAGGAGACAAGGTTTTTATTCAAGACTGTTCCTGGTTCCCAGAAAAGAAAACTCCTGGCGTCCTATCCTGGACCTGTCTATTAGGTGGTTCCAAAATTCAAAATGCTAACTCTTCACCAGCTTCTCTGTATGCTAGCCAGGGATGCCTGGCTGGCAACCCTAGACTTAAAAGAAGCTTACCTGCACATCCCAATAAGGGAATCCTGCAGAAAATACCTACGTTTCAGTGAAGGCTCGATGCACTATCAGTTTTCTGCACTTCCCTTTGGCTTATCTACTGCACCCAGGGTATTCACAAAGTGCCTAGTTCTATTCATTGCATTTTGCAGTCAGAGAAATATTCAAATTTACCCATACTTGGACGATTGCCTGATTCAGGCAGAGAGTCAGGACTTGCTATTACAACACCTGGCATTTGTAAAGAGACTTCTAACCTCACTGGGGTAACACCATCAACGAGAAGAAATCACACCTATTACATTGCCGAGAGATTGTATTCCTGGGAGCAAGCTTGAACACAACTTCCCAGGTGGCATTCCCCACTCCAGAGAAACAAGTTTACTTGACAACCTACTTCAAACTGTTGGCCACAAAAAACACTTGTCTGCATGGAAAATCCTACAAGCCCTGGGGTTCGTGGCTTCTTGCATTCTGTTAATTCCATATACAAGATTGCATATGAGGAAACTTAAGTGGTATCTAAAAAGTCTATGGTGTCAACATTCTCAGGACCTGGAAACTATGATTCCTATCATTCATTGTCTAAGGGCATAGTTCCTTTGGTGGGCAGAGGTCTGCTACCACAACAAGGGACTCCCTTTCACTCTACCCCCTGCCGCCCAAACCCTAACAACAGATGCATCAGACTATGCATGGAGGGCTCACATGGCAGGGCAGTGCATTCAGGGCAAATGGAACCCAAAACAGATGCACCTGCATATCAGTCAAAAAGAAATGTTAGCTGTACAGAATGCTCTGACAGCCTTGAAAAACCTTATTCTTCCAGGACAACTGTTGGTAAAGACTGACAACACCACAGTTATGTGGTACATAAACAGGCAGGGGGAACCCATTCCTATGCACTCTGTAGACTAGCCATGGCTCTGTGGAATGCAGCTTTGAGCTGCCAAGTGAACCTACAAGCTCATTTCCTGCCAGGCAAACTAAATTTACTGGCAGACGACTTAAGCATAAATCTCATGGACCCACACGAATGGAAACTGGAACACAAAATATTCAAGCTCTTGAGGAACAAATGGGGGACACTAGAGGTAGACTTGTTTGCCTCCCCTCTGAACTACCAATTGAACAAATTCTGCACCAGAACTCCCCACAGTCAAGCTTGGAAAGTGGATGCCCTGTCCTTTACCTGGGAAAGCCTCTCAGTTTATGCCTTTCCCCCCTCTGCCTCTCCTCTAAGGTCTTACTAAAGATCAAACAGGACAAGCTAAGGACAATACTGATTGCACCAGACTGGCCTTGCCAGCACTGGTACCACCTTTTGCTCAGTGTTGAAAGTGCTACAACCATGGCACCTGCCTCAGACACCTTCTCTGCTGTCCCAGCAGGCGGGCCAGATTCTGCACCCTCAGCTTCAATCCCTGAACCTTGCAGCCTGGCTAATTCCCTGAGCTGACCCCTAGCAGCCCTCAGTAAGCAGGTGCTGGATATCATTATTGAGGCAAGGAGGCCTAGTACTAGAAAATCCTATTCAGAAAAGTGGAAAAAATACTGTTCCTGGAACCAGGCTCAGGGGATGGGCACAATGGTGCCCATCTTACCTCATATTCTAGATTATTTAACAGAAATGCTCCACAAGGGCCTGTCTTTCTCTTCAGTTAAGATTCACGCCTCTGCCATTTCAGCATATTATAATACGGAGCCACCCCTCTTCTCTCATCCCCTGCTAAAACAATTTCTCAGAGGGGCCAAAAATGTAAGACCCCCCCAGGAGAGCTCCCACTCCAGCCTGGGACCTTAACTTTTTTTTGGAAAAACTCACTCTTCCCCCCTTTGAACCAGCTGCTACAGCAGAGTTGAAATTCCTTTCTTGGTAAACAGCCTTACTTCTAGCCATCACTTCAGCAAGAAGAGTGCCTGAACTGCAGGCCCTCATGGCAGTGGAACCCTTCATTATCTTCCATGCGGACAGTGTTTCCCTCAGAACTAGTCCATCCTTTATGCCCAAGGTGGTGTCTAGTGTGGCTCTAAACCAGTCCCTTCATTTGCCTACTTTTTTCCCTAATCCTCAAAATAAAGGGGAAAGGATACTGGATTCTCTGGACGTGCACAGACAGTTTAGATTCTATTTGGATAGGACTATGCCTCTCAGAAAATCTGACCAGCTGCTAGTTAGCTTTGCTGCAGGGACAGAGCGGAAGCCCGTTTCAAAGCAAACCATTTCCAAGTGGATAGCCCATTGCATTCATTTTTGCTACAAGCACCATAGAAAACCTACCCCACAGGGGATAAGATCTCATACCACCAGGGCTACATCTACCTCTGTGGCACTTCTCAGAGGACTCCCTACCAGGGACATCCTGGAAGCTGCTACCTGGTGCTCTGTGCATACTTTCACCAAGCATTACCACCTGCCTATCTTTTTTAAATCCAGAGCTGGATTTGCCACAGCAGTCTTATAGGGCCTGACTGCTAGTCCTAATGCTCTCTAACTACCTCCACCTTTCCTTAGCTTTGGGAATCTACCCAAATGTGATGACTGCAACGGTGAAACATGAAGAACATAGTACAGTTGTGTACACTTACCATAAATGTGGATGTTCGAGTGTATTCACTGTTGCAGTCCTTGTTACCCTCCTCCAACCCCCTGACTTCTCTTGACTTTTACCTTTTCTGCTTGTTTGGCATATATTATGTCATGTGTATTTCCTTTGTGCTGGGGGTGTTCCATACCATATAATTGCTTCCTGTTGTGGGAGCACCTGACATCTGGGGCAAGAAAAACTGATGCAGTGGCATCGGCTGCATGTTTTATACCCCTGACGACTTGACCTTATGGAAGAAGCGACAGCATCCGACGCAGAAATCCAAAGACTCTGGTATTCAGGCTGGCTGAGGGCTACCTGCAGCAGATAACCCAAATGTGATGACTGCATCAGTGAAAACACTCGAAAATCTACATTTATGGTAAGTGTACACAACTGTACTTTCCATTTGCCACAATTTCAACCAGTGACCATTAATATAATGTAAAAATAAACTTATTCGTAAAGGCCTTTTGAAGTCTGCTTTCTCTGAGGCTGTATCTCCTGAATCTTCAGACAAACCAACCAGAAGTCCTTCATTGGAGACGAAGCAGAAGACTTCAAAGTTAATGGATCCAAAGGCTTCATCAGAGCAGACATCTCCTCCTGGTTCCAAAACTCCCTCAGAGCGAGGAATTTCATTGGCACTGACTGCTACAAAGGAGCATTGACATAGGAGCTGGTCTCCCTCTATTGAAATGATTTCTTCTCGGCTTCCTTCTCCATTACTAGCTAGATCAAGGTCGCCTACCCTCTCCACTAGGTCTACCAGGAGTTTATCTGATGAAGACATGGATAGTTTGAAGCAAGACTTTTGAAGGCACCTGCTCTGGACAAACTACTGTTAGATCTGAGCCAAAAGGAATCAGATAAGATTCAAACCCCCCCTCTTCTGTTCCAGTTCCTCCTCCAATCCATCCCACAGCTTTGGAGCCGGAAGAGTCCGATATCCAGGTTGTGTCGGTGTCTGGTCTAGGTTCCATACCTTCCTTGGATCCGATATCTGCCTTGTGTATCTCTATGCCTCCGGAGTGGGAGAGCTTTAGGAGCCAACACTCCCCTGTTGGGTCCGCTGAGATCTTTTGGATTTCATTGGATCCGATTATGCCTCTGGGGGCCTTGGTACGGGTGAGTTCGGCTCCTACCACAACTTTGGAGCTGCTCTCTCCTGCTCCGGTGATTCCTTCATTCTGACAACTTGTTTGTTGGATCTTGGGAGTTCTTCGGAGTGGGTAGAGACTGCCTTTGAGGCAATGAGGGCGGCTTCCACTACTTCTCAGTCCCGAGACACTACTTCGTGTCTTCCTCCCTCTTCAAGTCAAGGTGTCTTTGTCTTCTCCCATGCTCTCTCCACAGGACCGCAGAGACCCAAGACCTCAGGATGTATCTCAGGGTACTGCCCCCTCTTCCCAAACCTCTCCAGAGTATCCCACTGAAGAGGTCCCACGGAAGAGGACATTCAAGAGGAAGCATCTTGACCCCCTGGAGGAGTCTATCACATCCGACATTGACCTTGATGAAGCAGAAGGGTCCCCATGATCACCACCTGAAGATGTCTCCTTTGGAGACATCTTAGATATCTTAAAACAGAGATGTGTGTGGCAGTCCTCCACCCCTTCTACTGAGGAGTCGGTCACCCTGAGGGCTTTTAAATCTCACCCTTCAACTTCTTGGGTGACTCCTCTTTTCAGTGAGCTTATGGAATTAATTTTGCGAAAGGCTTGGGAGACCCCAGATGCCATAGACCCTACTCCTAGGAGGCCAAATAAATATATTATTGCCCCAAAAGAAAAAAAATTTTCACAAAGGGTGTTTGGGTTGATGCCATGGTCGTGGCAGCGGCCACTAAGAAGGAACTCTCTGAAGCAAGTTCCTCTAGCTGTCTTCCTCATAAGCATTCTAGGACTATGGATATGTATGGGAATAGCATCTTCTCATCAGCGACCTTTGCCTTGCGGTCTTCGGATTATCTCACTCAGTTCACTAGACTGCAGAGGGACCTGATTAAAGAATTGTCAGACTCTCTCCAAGGGGCCATAGCTTAGGCGATGGCAGATAAATTTAATGCTCAGCTTTCCACCTTGAATTCAATTGTCAACTCGTCCATGAGACTACTTTCTTATGCAGCAGATGGAATGAGCAGGGCAGCAGGCTCAGGTATCTCACTTAGGAGGCAAGCCTAGATGTGTCTTTTCATTTTTGGAGCCCTTCAAGTCTTCCTTCATTAATGCCCCTTTTGACGGCTCCTCTTTTTTTGGGCTGAAATTGAAGAAAACTCTTACCAGGTGTGAACAAGAGAGCAAGACTTTGTCTGCCATTGGAGTGCGTTTTTCCACTCCGACTAGACCCTTTCCCAAGGGTCAGAAAGGTAGTGAGCAAATGTGGTTCAGAAAATCCCAAAGGTCGTACCAGGGCACACAAGGTGGAAGTTCCCCCAGAGGCAGAGGGGGTAACAACAATGGAAGATGCCACCCTTCTGGCAGAGGAGACTCGCAAAACCAGGGCTCCAGATATCTTTCTTTGGGAGACCCTTCCTGTCTTCCTGAAGAAATGCCCGATTGCTCATTTCTGGAGGCAGTCAGGGGTCAATTTTTTTCTGCACCAAGAAAACTGGCTAAAGATAAACGAGAAATGGGTGCAGGACATAATATCCAGAGGATGCATCATTCCCTTATCTTTTCCTATCCCCATAAACAAAATACTTATAGATGTTCCACCCAGTCAAAAGGAACAACAGTAGAAATCCAAATGTTGCTAAGAAAAAGTTATCCAAGAAGTCCCTGCAGACTAGAGGGGATCCGGAACTTACTCAAGATTCTTTTTAGTTCCAAAGAGGACAGGGGACTGGAGGCTCATTTTGGATCTCAGCATTCTAAACAAATAAAAAAGATCAAGTTCCAGATGGCGACACTGCAGTTGATACTTCCATTCCTGGAAAAAGACAATTGGATGTGCTCTGTAGACCCCCAGGATGCATACTACCATATTTGAATGGACAGGTGGTCCAGGGGGTTCTTGAGCTTCCAGCTAGGAGGCAGTCACTTCTAGTGTCATGCTCACTACAGCTCCCAGAGTGTTCACTAAATGTATGGCAGTAGTAGTGGCTCATCTGAGACGCAAAGGATTCTGCATTTTTTCATATCTGGATTACTGGCTCATTACCAGCCCAACCAGGCATCATTTACTCAAATCAAGGAATTCTGTTCTTCAACTCTGCTCCTCTCTAGGCATCACGGTGAGTTACGAAAGATTTGCACTAGAGCCATCTCAAAGTTTAGTGTTCATAGGAGCAGAGGTAAACACTGCCACTCAAATAACAAGACTCCCGTAGGACAGACTAGACTACCTCCATCATTTTGTCAGAATACTCATGAAGAAGTCAAAAGCCACTGCAAAACTAGTTCTCCAGGTCATAGGGGAAAATGGCTGCATCAATCATTCTAATGCCTTTAGCCCGCCTTCATGTGACAGTTCTCCAGTGGTTGCTTTTTGCACAATTGTCCATCTTGGAATTTCCAATGTCCCACAAGATTATGATCAATGGCTGCAAAAAAAGATCTCCAGTGGTGGCTTCATTCAGCTTCAGTGCCTCAGAGCCGTCCGTTCATTCCTCCTCAACCTCTGGCCATTGTGAGCATGGACGCTTCCCACATGGGGGGGACATTTTCTCGGGAAGACAATTCAAGGCATCTGGCAAGAACATGAAGCTTATCTGCATATAAATATCCTAGAGATATAAGGGCGGTGCTTTTAGCATGGCAAGCATTCCAGGACTTTCTTCCTCTGGGAACGATAGCAATCCATTCTGACAATATGTTCGTAATATGGTACATAAACAAACAGGGGGGGAACCAGATCATACCCACTTTGTCGAGAAGCTGTCAGGGTCCGGCATTGGGAGACAGCCTCCATCCACTTTCCGATAGCGACACACATCCCAGGGAAATCCAATGTCATTGCGGACAAGCTGAGCAGAGCCATTCTGTGGCCACAAAAAGTGGTCCCTCAGTCATCATCCCGCAATGTCAAATGCAGCAACTACTTTCCCTGTTCCCTCCTAAGGGGGAGTCACCAAGGGATGTTGTTGTTCATGATTGACCCCCAGGTCTTTTTTACACTTTTCCCCCCAATTCCACTAATCCCAAAGTTTCTGCAGAAAGCCAATCTGTTGGAGACTACTATTATCCTAATTGCCTCCTACTGGCCTCGTCAAATCTGGTTCCCTTTCCTTCAGATTCATCTTTGAGACAAACCCTGGATTTTGGACCCAGTTCCATATGTTCTGACACACCCGTCAGGAATAGTTCATCCCAACCTAGACTCCCTAAAATTGACAGCTTGATTGCTCCAGTTCCCGTAATTGCTAGGTTTCCATCTCTCTACTCCCCAGTCAAACATATATTATCATCTCATTAAACATCTCCTCGAAAACTTTACAAAAGCAGAGATTTTCAGTGGTGGAGCAGCGGCAGCTACCAATAAAGTTCAACTAACCACAATTTCTAATTTCTATAAAGAAGAAAATGATCGTCCTATCATGTCACAGAGACTTTACAAAGCATTTTTGAGGGGCACTGTTATGTTAAAACCTCCATATAAGCATCCAGTGCCCCCTTGGGATCTCAGTTTCATCTTATCTCTTTATTTTTACCCCTTTTGAACCTTCAGCTACATGTGACTTAAAATATCTTTCGTGAAAAACTCTTATTTTTGGTGGCTATTACGTCACCCAGAAGAATGTCATAGATGCAGGCCTTGTCCACAAAGGGTCTATATTATAAAAGTGAACCCACTGAATTGCGAATGCTATATAATCGACTCACAGTCCCTGAAAACCCAAAATGTCGAACACATGGATCAGTGATTTTTTTCCCCAGGGAAAAAAATCGCTGATCCGTCAAAAAAAAAAAAAAAAATCAAAACACAAAATAAAGTGGGGCTGTGTCCCCTACACCCGCCCTACTTAAATATACTAACTCTGAGATCGCATCACAGTGGAGGAAATGGCAAAGTCCTGAAAACGGCCCAGCAATTTTTTTTCCTAGGGGAAAAAATCACTGTTCCGTGCTTTCAGTATTTTGCCATTTCGCATAATGACCTTCGACTAAACAGTGTTCGCAATTCATTGCATTTGCTAAAGTAATAGTGACCCGTCCACTAAGCTTCCATATCTAGTCTTCCACAAAGACAGAGTGTCATTGTGCACTAATCCATCCTTTTTACCCAAGGTTGTGATGAAGAATACCCTTAACCAATCTATGAGACCTTCCAGTTTTTTTTCCCAATTTCCAAAATAAGGGAGAGTATTATTTGTGTCTTCTAGATGTTCATAAACAGTTATGTTTCTATTTACAGAGAACTTCGGAAATAAGAAAATCAGATCAGCTCTTTGTCTCTTATTCTGATAGAAGAAAACCTCAGTCATTTTCAAAAGTCACTTTATTGAGATGGCTAAATATTATGCATATCTTACATTTATAATTCAAACAGTAGACTTCTCCCAAAGGTGGTTAAAGCTCATTCCACTAGATCTGTGGCCACATCTGCAGCTTTTCAGTCTAGATTACCACTGAATAATATCTGTGCTGCGGCTACTTGGGCAAAATCTCGCACCTTTATTACTCATTATAAAGTGGATTTGGCCTCTGAGTAGAGCCTCCTTTGGTTCTTTGTAGGGAAGTCTTCAGGGTACACCACCACGAGCTTGCACTGTGTCAACAGAGATAAAAGCACTCCCTATTCGAAGAAAAACAGTGAAAATGTTAAAAACACACAAAATTCCCACCTGAGATAAGCGCTTTTGGCATGAAGAAGGCTTAAGAAGCCGAAAGCGCTTATCTCAGCTTGGAATTTCGTGTGTTTTTAACATTTTTATTGGTTTTCTTCGAATAGTGTTTTTTTATCGCTGTTGACACAGTGCAAGATTTTGCCCAGGTACCTTGAAGACTTTCCTACTTTGTTGTACCACTTTGGAACACCTTTGGCAGTTGGGATCGATTGATTTTGTTGTCCTTTGGTTCTGTGAAATAGTCTCCCATAAGGCACCCGACAGTTTAGTTGCTTGGGACGTGGTCCCACAAGTGAGAGTAAAGATGAGATTGACAACATCACATAAAGAAGTTATGTTCTTACCATAACATTCCATGTATGTCCATCTCATCCTTTATTATTTTTATTTATTGTATTTATTTTACATTTGTTGACTGGGGTAGTCTGACTGGATACATGTCCATTTTCAGCAGAGACCCGGGGAGAAAAGCTCCAGGTAACACAGATAGAACATAACATATATGAGTCAAACATATTTACAAAGCCCTCTAGTTAGGTACTCACAGTATACACAGTGTGTAATAGTATACAGAAACAGCAGGTTGCAGCAAGCTATTATGAGCAAGGGATGCATACAGTATTAATTTAAGTAAGGCATTGAATAAGTAGTGATTAATCTGGGTTAGTACAGGTACAAAGCCAATGCTCTTTAAAATACTGTTTGTGGCCTTTTTTTTTTTTTTCAAAACAGGTTTATTGTTTTAACATATAAGAGAAATATCATAACAATTTTATACAAGTAATTAAAAATAGGTATTATTATAATAGTCAACAAAACAACTAAAGTATTTACAAAGACATCCACTACAATCAGATCAATTAATTAAACTAAAATACCATGCTATTGAAATTAAAATTTTTTAAACAAATTTTGTAAATTATCCCATACAATAAAATAAGATGTTTTTCTATTTGTTCTAGTCCTAATTGTGTTTATTTCCATATGGCACACTATATTCATAACATTTTTAAATTCATTGAACGAAGGAGGTGTATCTGAAATCCAATTTCTAGTTATTATTTTCCTAGCCACTGCTAGAATAGACCATAACAAGGGAAGCTTAACCTTTTAACACTTTGAGGTACAGGTGTGTTGAATAATATAAGAGATTTAGAAATAATGAAATTATCTGTAAAAGAGCCTGCAAAATTCATTAATTGACTTCCAGTATTCTTTCAATTTTATACAGTCATAAAACATATGAGCCCAGTCAGCATTAATTTCTACATTACATCTCTTACATAGATTATCTTTATTATTTATTTTATTCATCATCAAAGGTGTATAAAAGATCTATGTAAAAATTTCCATGTATAAAGTCTCCAGACAATGGAAGACGTAGTTCTATAAGCAGATTCCAATATATATTGTTTATCTTGTTGATTTGGTGGGTCCCCATTAATAGAAGTGAAATAATTCCAGTATGAATCTACACTGTAAAAGTTTCTTGTCTGATAACTTTATGTATGTATGAAAGTTTACCTTTATCAGAAACTTTATGTTGTAAATTTAATATCAAGTAATCAATCAGTGTTGGAATAGATTCTTTAACAGTTATAGACATTAAATCTATTTTATTAATGAGATGTTGTCTAAAGGTCTGAACTTCTAACCAGCAAGTTTCTCTTAGATCAAATTCTTGTTTTAAGAAATCTAGATTTTTAACTTTATTATCAGATGTCAACTGATACCAGTACTTTAGATCATTATCTATAGCTAAATGAGTTCCTTCAGATGTAGATGACAAAAGCATACCCTGAGTATACATTATAGGAAATACAATAAAATTCCATTCCCTATACTTAGGGTGCATGAATATAAAGTTACGATAACTAATAATAATATTTAATGGGTAACAAACCATATGTTTAGGTGTAATAAGTGAAGTACAAAATTCCTTTAGTAACCATAACATGGAGTTATTTACAATCATATTTTTATGTGTTAAGGAGATTTTCATGAAGTGTATACTAATTAGCTCCCAATAATCTTTCCATTTTGTGACATATGACTGATCTATTAATAAAGTAATAACTTTTACAATAGAAGAGATAGTATATAAATTAAAGTCTGGAAAAGAAATACCCCTTGAGACCAGCTATTAGTATGTTTCTTTAATGCAATCCTAGGTCTATTAGGTGCCCATAAGAAATTTAACATTAGTGTGTTCAGTTTCTTGATAATTATTTTTGTAGGTGGAAGTATTATTGATTGTATTAAGTATAAAATCTTGGGGAATATTATCATTTTAATAATTGTAAGTCTCTCCTCCATAGTAAAAACATATTATTCCAGGTATTAAAAAGATTTTGTATATTAAGAAAACAGGTATTATAATTATTATATATAATAGATTTAATATCTTTAGATAGTATTATACCTAAATAAGTTATCTGACCTGAATTGGGTACATATTTAGTAAAATCACTAATGAGAATATTTTTTCGTGTATATATAGGTAGTATTTTAGTTTTTCTTCATTGAATATTAAACCAGAAATACTTTTAAAATTCATCATGTTATCAAATAGAGACTGTATAGAAGAATTAGATCCTGCTGATGTAATTAGAACATCATCTGCAAAAGTGGAATTTTGGATGTTGTATTTTCATCTATTTCAAAACCCTCTATGTCAGTACTGTTTCTGATCAAATTAGCCCAAGGCTCCATTACTAAAGTGAATAATAGTGGAGAAAGTGGACATCCTTGTTTTGTACCTTTAAGAATGGGTATTTTTGTGAAACATATGTTCCTACCTTAATATAAGCCAACGTTCCTTTGTATAAATGTTCAATTAGATTTACAAATGCATCCGAGAAGTTTGTGCACTTCATTAAGGTAAACAGATAGTCCCAACTTACTGAATCAAATGCTGAACTTATATCAAGACTAATAAGTGTTAAATCTTTCTTTTTCCTATTTGCAAAATCTATTAATGTTAAAGTTCTTCTTATATTATCAAAAGTATTTCTATTTACAATGAAGCCTGCCTGATCTATATCTATAATGCCGGGAATGATTGTCTTCAATCTATCAGCAAAGATATTCATAAACATTTTATAATCAACATTGAGTAATGAGATGGGCCGATATGATGAACATCTAGTTGGATCTTTATTAGGTTTTAAAATTGGCGAAATAAATGTATATTGCCAAGATGGGGGGGTTATTAACTCAGTTTGGGCCAAAATAAAAACCTTATGTATTAATGAATATGTATTTTAGAAAGGATTTTATATATCTCTGGTATAATACCATCATTACCCGGTGCTTTGTTTGATTTAAGCTTATTTATTTGTGTAATAACTTCTGTATATGAAATACCCTTGTCCAATAGTTTAATCTGTTGTTTATTAAGCTTTTTATTCATATTTGTGGTTATAAACTCCTTTATTTTATCTTTAGGTTCCATGTTAATATTATTATGGTTAATTTTGTGAAAGTGATTTCTAAATTCATCTAGTATTTCTGGTATACTAGAAACATTCTTCTTTTCCTTAGAGAAAAGATTTCTTTGATATGGTTTTGTTTATTCAACCTTTTGTTTTATTTTTAAGTCTATGTAAGTATTTGGGGCTTATTGAATAAGACAAAACTTGTATTCTCTAAAGTTATTTTAACTTTATGAGTTAAAATTTCTTTGTATTTCTCATTTAGTTTGTTTATTTCTTCAATAACTTTCTTGTCCATAATATTTTCTTTATTATTATGTTTATAAGAGTCTAATTTACTTTGAATATCTAACAATTCCTTATCCCAAGATTTCCTTTTATTATTATACCATCTGATACTTTGTCCATATAGATATGATTTTAAGGCATCCCAAACATAAACAATGGAGACTTCAGGAGTGTTATTTATGTCTAAAAAATGTTTTACTTCTGAAAGTATATATTCTTTATAGTCTTTTAGTTGAGTTAAGTATGCTGGTATCCTTTTGATCTGAACATTATGAGTATTTTTTTATCATGAATTTAAAAACAATTGAATTATGATCAGATATAGGACATGAAATGATTTTGGAATTAATTAAATATGTTACCATCTGGTTAGAAATAAAGACCCTATCTATTTTTGAATAAGTTTTGTATCTGTTAGAAAAAAAGGTGTATGGTAATGATTTTGAATCTATCTGATTATTAATATCATTCAAATGATAAGAATTAGCAAAATCCTTTAAATGTTTTGCATTAGATGTAATTCTTCTCTTTCCTATAGTGGTAGTATCACTTTCATGTAGTATACAATTAAAGTCACCAGCTAAAATAATATCTCCTA